>NC_041386.1:427611390-427612798 GCF_002162155.2 Triticum dicoccoides | reverse complement strand
GGGCGACGGGGCGAGGCGGGCGAAGGGCGCGGGCCGGGGGGGCCAGCGACGGGCCCGGAGGTCCGGCGGGCGCGGGGCGAAGGAGAGGCCACGTGGCGAGCTTGGATTGGGCGGGGCGGTGGCTGGTCGTGTCCGGTGTCCGGCGGACATGTCCGGCGCGGCGCGCAGGGGAAGATTTAGGGTTTGGACCGCGAATTTGGACGGGGTGCACATATTTATAGGTAGGAGGAGGTAGGAGTGTCCAAATGGAGTGTATTTTTTTCCCACGTGATCGTGATCCGATGGAGGAGGACATGGGAGAGGTTTGGATGGGATATTGGGCCGTTTTGGAGGGGTGTTGGGCTGCAACACACAAGAGGCCTTTGCGGTTACCCGGTTAACCGTTGGAGCATCAAACGGACTCCAAATGGCACGAAATTTGATAGGCGGTCTACCGGTGGTGTACCAAGGCCACTTGGAAAATCTTAGTCCATTCTGAGAATGTCTAACACCCTCTCACAAAAAAGAGACAAAAGGGGTACGCCGGAGGACGTAGGAGTGTCGGATTGTAAAACGGACAACGGGGAAAATGCTCGGATGCATGAGGTGAATACGTATGCAAATGCGATGCACATGATGACATGATATGACATGCATGTAACGCCCCGAGACTGTTGCGCCAGGTGTCCTCTAGTTATTTGCTGTTGTTGCCTTGTCATTGCTTGCGTGTCATGCATTGCATATCATGTCATCATGTGCATTTCATTTGCATACATGTTCATCTCATGCATCCGAGCATTTTCCTCGTTGTCCGTTTTACAATCTAGCGCTCCTATGTCACCCGGTGCCCCTTTCTACCTCTTTTCGTGTGCGGGTGTCAGATGTTTTCGGGTTGGACCGAGACTTGTCATGCGGCCCTGGTTTACTACCGGTAGACCGCCTGTCAAGTTTCCTGACATTTGGACTTCGTTTGATACTCCAACGGTTAACCGAGGGACCGAAAAGGCCTCGTGTGTGTTGCATCCCAACACCCCTCCAATTTGGCCCAATACCCACCTAAACCCCCTCCATCATCTCGGTCGTTCGATCACGATCGCATGGCCGAAAACCGCACCTCATTTGGACTCTCCTAGCTCCCTCTACCTATAAATATGTGGCTTCCCCGAAATTTTCGCGCAGTCTAACCCTAACCTTCGTCCTCCTTGTGCCGCCGGACACGTCCGCCTGACGGCCGGACATGTCCACCCCGTCCGGCCACGTCGCCCGACCAATGGCACGCTGCCACGTCGCCCCCGCCGCCGCCCCCCTCCACTCACAGCACGCCACGTCGCCAGCGCCAGCGCCGCGCCTCCCCTCTCTCTCCTCCCGCACCGCCGGGCCCGCGGAGCCCACGGCCGGCCCGCCCGAGCCGCTCCAGGCCCAGCTGCCC
>NC_041386.1:427603108-427610851 GCF_002162155.2 Triticum dicoccoides | reverse complement strand
GAGGCCACCGGTTGCCGCCGACGCCGCAGAATGTCGCGCGCCACCGCGCCGGCGTCACCTCCTCGCCGCCCCGGCTTCCTCTCCTCATCAGCCCCGAGCTCCGGCGTCTTTCCCGTCCCCGGTGAACAAGGTTTCCGGCGAGCATCCTCGAAATCCGTGCCAGCCCGATCTGGATCCAGATCTGGATCGTGTGGGTTGACTTCCTCGCCCGAAACCCTAGTTATTTTGCATTTTCCCGCATGTCATAATTTCCTCATCGTAGCTCCGATTTGTGCGTGTAGCATATCAAAATGTTCGTCTCGACGAGTACATCATTTCATCTCATTTCATCATTTTCATTTGAGCTCATCTTGATGCCCGAAATGTCATTGGAAGAGGGCTATGTGATAAATTTGTCAGATCTGTTTCATCAAATAGCTTTTTGTCATTTTTGTCATGATTAATGTGTGCATGCTATGACCCTGAGCTCTACATATGTTTTGTTAGATGCCATGCCATCTTTACAGAGGTGTTTCCCATGTATTTTTGTGATATTTGTGGTGACTATCACAATCTTGCAAAGTAGCGTAATCGGTAATGCTGATTTCAGGGACTTAGAATTTCACAAAGTCCTTGTCCTGTTTTTGTCGTTATGCCATATGTTCATGTTGTTTCCTAGTGATCCGTGCCTCTTTTGAGGATGATCAGTAAGGATTATTTGTTAACATTATGGTGCTCTATCCATCCATGTCTTTGTTTGAATTTATGGAGCACCCTAGCTTGAGTCAATCGAGCTCTACTTTTGCTATAAAGCGAATCCTGACAGATTGTTGACATGTTTAGCGATTCTGCTGAGGATGTTGATATTGATCCGTGCATGCTATTTTGTTGTTCTTGCCATGTCTAGCTTCTATGCCATGTATTCTTGACGGGTGTATGCTTAGTTTGTCATGCCGTGCTCTGTAGTGAGTGTATCGAGCTCGTAAACATGCCTACTCGTTAACTGTTTTGCATGCTCCAGTTTTTCACTAAGTCTGAATCTGTTTATGTTTTTGCCATGTTCACATGCTTGCAATTGTATTTTCTGATCCCTTTTGGCTCAAGGTCACTAAGGGACTTTTGTTAAGTGCTTTGAGTAGCTTCACGCCATGCCTTGCCTTGCCATGTTAAGTTCCCGGAGCATGTAGTTTTCATGCTCTAAAATGTGCTTCCTGATGATAAATTCCAGACTTGTGTTAGTTTCACAAGTCTGAAACCTGTTATCATTTGCACTTTTGCCATGCTTGTTTGAACCTGTTAATGGATGAACTAGCCGTAGCTCAGTTTTCATCTTTTGTCAAGCATCATGAGTGGATCCCTGCCATGTATTTTGTTGTCATGTGTGAGTGTTGTAGCATAATTATCGTGGTACATTTAGTTGGCTACTTGTTGTTTATCGCAGACCGGTGCCATATTTGTTTTGCTTGCCATTTCCAAACCGTGCATCCGATTCCGGTGATCTTTATATCGATTTCAACCGAAATCACCTCACCTTTCCAGTGGCACTCTTAAATTTCCAAGTTGAGGCCAGGTTCTATCATTCCTTTGCAAATCATGCATATGCATCGCATACCGCATCCCGCATATCATACCATGTTCATGTGTGGTTTGTTTACTATGTTGTGTGCTTCTTTCCGGTGTTGCTTCTTCGGGTTGGTTCCGATAATGTCGCGTTTGTGAGGACCCGTTTGACTACGTCCATTTGTCTTCTTCATGGGCTCGTTCTTCTTGTGGGATTTCAGGCAAGATGACCATACCCTCGAAATCACTTCTATCTTTGCTTGCTAGTTGCTCGCTCTTTTGCCATGCCTATGCTGCGATACCTACCACTTGCTTATCATGCCTCCCATATTGTTAAGCCAAGCCTCTAACCCACCTTGTCCTAGCAAACCATTGTTTGGCTATGTTACCGCTTTGCGCAGCCCCTCTTATAGCGTTGTTAGTTGCAGGTCAAGATGAAGTTTGTTCCTTGTTGGAACATGGAGATGGTGTTCCTTGTTGGAACATGTTTACTTGTTGGGATATCACAATATCTCTTATTTAATAAATGCATCAATATACTTGGTAAAGGGTGGAAGGCTCGGCCTTATACCTGGTGTTTTGTTCCACTCTTGCCGCCCTAGTTTCCGTCATATCGGTGTTATGTTCCCGGATTTTGCGTTCTTCACGCGGTTGGGTTATAATGGGAACCCCTTGATAGTTCGCCTTGAATAAAACTCCTCCAGCAAGGCCCAACCTTGGTTTTACCATTTGCACTAACAACCTATAACTTTCCCTTGGGTTTTCGCGAGCCCGAGGGTCATCTTTATTTTAACCCCCCCCCCCGGGCCAGTGCTCCTCTGAGTGTTGGTCCGAAACGGGCAGCCTGCGGGGCCACCTCGGGGCAACTTGAGGGTTGGTTTTACTCGTAGCTTGACCTATCCGGTGTACCCTGAGAACGAGATATGTGCAGCTCCTATCGGGATTTGTCGGTGCATCGGGCGGCTTTGCTGGTCTTGTTTTACCATTGTCGAAATGTCTTGTAATCGGGATTCCGAGTCTGATCGGGTCTTCCCGCTAGAAGGAATATCCTTCGTTGACCGTGAGAGCTTGTGATGGGCTAAGTTGGGACACCCCTGCAGGGTTTTGAACTTTCGAAAGGCGTGCCCGCGGTTATGGGCAGATGGGAATTTGTTAATGTTCGGTTGTAGAAAACATGAAGTTGACCTTAATTAAAATACATCAACCGCGTGTGTAACTGTGATGGTCTCTTTCCGGTGGAGTCCGGGAAGTGAACACGGTGTTGGAGTTATGCTTGACGTAGGTTGTTCTAGGATCACTTCTTGATCATAGTTTCTCGACCGTGCTTTTGCCTTCTCTTCTCGCTCTCTTTTGCGAATAGGTTAGCCACCATATATGCTAGTCACTTGCTGCAGCTCCACCTCATACCTTTACCTTACCCTTGAGCTTAAATAGTATTGATCGCGAGGGTGCGAGATTGCTGAGTCCCCGTGACTCACAGATACTTCCAAAACCAGCTTGCAGGTGTCGTTGAACCGTGCAGATGACGCAACCAAGCTCAGGAGGAGCTCGATGAAGATCTTGCCCTTTGTGTTGTTTCGTTCTAGTTGATCAGTAGTGGAGCCCAGTTGGGGTCGATCGGGGATCTGTGTAGCTTTTGGGGTAGTCTTCTTTTATTTTGGCTCCGTAGTCGGGCCTTGATTGTATTTGGATGATGTAATGCTTTATTCATGTAATTGTGTGAAGTGGAGAGTGTAAGCCAACTATGTATCTCTGTCCCTTATGTATTACGTGGGTTGTGTGAAGATTACCTCACTTGCGACATTGCTTTCAATGCAGTTATGCCTCTAAGTCGTGCTTCAACACGTGGGAGATATAGCCGCATCGAGGGCGTTACAATGCATGACATGAACAAAATGCAAAACAAAGACAACCCCAACCACGAAGGGAATATCATAACTTAAAGCCGAAAATGGCAGAGTCGGAGTTACAAATATGGCAAGTTACATCCGGGGTGTTACATGGCCTCAGGAGGGCGCTCACCCTGGTTGTCGGGGTCGTTGATTGCTGCAGCTTGGAAGGCATGCTCGAGGGAGCACACCGCGTCTCTTTCCTCGCATGGGACTGTGATGATTCCGCCGCTTCCCGGCATCTAGAGGACATTGTAGCCATGATGGGTCACCGCCATGAACTTGGCCAGGGCTGGATACCCGAGGATGGCGTTGTATGGCAGGCAGATGTAGGCGACGTCGACGTCGATGAGTTCGGTGTGGTAGTTATTGCGTTCTCCAAAGGTAACGGGGAGGCGGACCTGCCCGATCGGGGTAGTACAGTCGTCGGTCACTCCTGAGAAAGGTTTGGTAGGCTGAAGCTGGTCATATGGCACTTGGAGGTTGTCGAACGTGTCGACAGACAGGACATTGAGCCATGGGCCACCGTCGATGAGGGTCTTGGTAACTTGCACGTTGCTGATGACCGGTGAACAAAGCATTGGGAGAACGCCTGCAGTAGCTGCGCACTTGAGCTGATCTGCCGAACTGAACGTGGTGGGGCATTTGGACCATCTGAGCGGGTGTGTGGCCTCGATCTTGGGGAGGACTGCATTCACTTCGTGAGCAAACTGTTTGAAGATACGCTGCGAGGCTGGGGCTTGAGCTCCGCCCAAGATGCAGGCGACAGCGCATGGCTCCTGGAAGCCCCCAGCCCCCTCGTCTTGATGGTGGTCGTCATTCCTTCTGTGTGGTGGCGGTAGTGGAGGAAGATCAATGTTGCCTTGAGGACGATCCTCACGAGGCTGGTCCCTCCAGGCGCCCTCACGAGGCTGATCCTGCCAGCGGTCCTCACGAGGCCGGCCGTGCCACTCCTGGTGTGGGCCATGGTCGTCCCAGCGTCCGCCACCACGTCCTCCTCCTCGGCCATAGCCCCGGTCTCCGCGCTCGGGGCATCGAACGAAGCGTCCTTCTTGAATGGCTTTGAGCTCTTGACAGTTGCTGGTGTTGTGGGTATGCAGGTTATGGAAGGCGCAGAATGGTCGGCTCCTCTTTGATGACTCGGGCTGGTCTCTGCCGCGTTTGGTGTCCGGTTCCTCCGCGAGCACGACTGCTCCCTTGCGCTTCATGTCCTTGGCCTTGGCTTTCTTCTCCTCCGGGTCTGCAAGTGGGAGCTCAAGGAGAGAGAGGCGCCCCTCCTCAGCTCTTGCACACTTTGTCGCGATGTTGAATAGCTACAAGGTCGTGCACAGCTCCTCATGGATGACGAGCTCCTCCTTCATCTTGACATCGCGGATGCCGTCGGAGAACGCTGAGATGATGGCCCCATCGGTCACCTTGGGGATCTTGATTCACGCGCTATTGAAGCGCTGGATGTACTTCTGCAGGGTCTCTCCTGGTTGTTCCTTGATGCAGTGCAGATCACCCGTGACCGGGGGCGGTCGTGAGTGCCCTGAAAGTTGGCGATGAAGTGGTTGCGCATCTCGTCCCAGGAGGAAATTGAGCCTGGAGGCAGGTTCAGGAGCTAGGAGCGGGCGCCATCCTTGAGGGCCATGGGAAACCAGTTTGCCATGACCTTTTCGTCGCCATTGGCCGCCTCGATGATCAGCTCGTAGAGATGCAGGAACTCCGCGGGGTCAGGGGTGCCGCCATAGCAAGGAGGCAGATCTGGCTTGAACTTGCCTGGCCAGGCGACGCTACGCAGCTCGGGGGTGAAGGCGCGGCAGCCGGCCGTGGTCATCGGGGCCCGCCTTGGAGGTGGAACTTGGTCTTGGCACCCGCGCCCGCTACGGCAAGCGGCGCGGGGCCTTGCCGCAGCAAACGATCCTAGCGCGGCGGTGCGGGAAGTGGCCGAGCGTTCTCTTGCGGTCGAGGGACTTCTTGACAGATTCTTTCTTCATGCGCGAGCGCCGGACGTGGTGGGTCGCGCCGTGAAGCTGCGCGCCTTGGCGCTAGGGCGCCGTCTTGGTGCAGAGGTGGTGGAGGTGCTTCGTGAGCCGCGTCGCTCGTGGCTGGAGGAGGGCGAGGCAGAGAGAGTAACGGCGTAGGGGAGCCCCCTGCGGCGTGGACAAGCTCGGCGATGCGGTCAAGCCAGTCCTCGTAGAGGTCGTCGACTAGGTGGTAGAGCAGGAGCTCGTGCGCCATAGAAGCGAGGCCCGTGCGTCCGCGGGAACGCGATGAGCATGAGACGACGAACCAGCGGGTGTCAGCGATGGAGTTGCGGTGCGGCCATCCTGTCGCACCGAGGGGTGCAGCGAGGATGCTTGCTGCTCGTTCCCTGTCGGGCCAGTGGCAGCGTTGGCGGAAGGCAACGGAGAGCGACGGGGTGGCCCACCGACAGGGGCCGTCTGAGCAACGCGGGTGGCGAGGGCAGCCCAGCGCTCGGCGCGGGCGCGGCGTGCATCCGACATGGAGACGATGAAGCGACATGACACAGAGCGACGGAAGGGAAGCTTCGGCGCCCCCTACCTGGCGTGCCAAATGTCGGATCACGGGTTCTGGCAAAACCCTTAAGGTTTGAACACTGGGGTGCGCGCGAAGATTTCCCCTCTACCGATCCACGTCCTAGCTCGGCTAAGATCTTACGAACTAACTCGACGAACTCGCAACACAAAGGACACAAGATTTATACTGGTTCGAGCCACCGTTGTGGTGTAATACCCTACTTAAGTGTGGTGGTGGTGGATTGCCTCTTGGGCTGAGGATGAATAGTACAGGGGGGAGAACAGCCTTCTGAGGTTGAGGTGTTCTTGTGCTTGGCGAACTTGTGGTTGTTCTGGTCTCTCTTGATCTGCCCTCCTAGCTATGGTGGTGGCTAGTCCTATTTATAGAGGCCCTGATCCTCTCCCCAAATATTGAGCGGGAAGGGATCCAACAATGGCTAATTTGAAAGGGGACAGCTAGTACAGCTTATCCTGACAAAAGTGGTCTTCGCCTGCCAAAGGCTCTAGTGGTGACGCCGTCTTGGGCTCCACAGTGACCTCCGTCTTGCCGTCCTTCTGGCCTTGCTCTTGTTGCACTGATATGAAAACCTTTGCTTGACGCCGCAGTACACCGCGCATGCGCCTGCTTCCTTAGCACCAAAGAGGAAACAAGGACACTGTGCGCGCCGGCGCCCGCCTGGTCTCGATCGTCATGGCTCACGTCACTAGAACCTCGCGGGTTTGCCTGGCCTTGAACTCTCCGCCCCTCGCGAGCCAGCCTGGTGAGGCCGCTCCTGAGGAGGTCTTTTGTCGTCCGCCTCGCGAGGCTTGGCCCGTCGTGAGGGTCTTGAGTGCCTTGTTGATGAAGATGGGTCGTACAGGCCTGCTAGCAAAGCCACGCCGTCGGCCGCGGGCAGGCAAGTCTGGGGACCCCCGTTCCCAGAATGCTGACAGCCGCGTGGCCCAAGGCGATGGCGATGAGAGAGCGCGCGGGGCGCGGCTCGGTGTTGCGAGGCGAGGGCGGTGGGAAGCAGCGCAGGCAGAGCAGAGGCGAGGCTGCACGTGAGCGTGGGCATGCGCGGGAGAGGCACGGTCGGCCATGGCGACCGCAGGGCAGAGGGAGCGATGGCCGGAGCAGGAAAACACGGACGGCGAGCGCGAGAGGCAGAGCACGGCTAGCAGGGGTCGGGTGCGGCCGTGGGGTAGGGGGAGAGGAGGCCGGAGGCCTCAACAAGCAGCTGCAGCGGTAGCGTCGGGGCAATGGGGGACGCGGCAAGTAGCAGCAGAGTAGTGGCCTGTAGGCACGGGCAGTAGCAACGCATCAGCGCGGGTGGCAGTGGTGAGCAAGTGCGAGCAGGTAGCGGGCGACTGTGGTTCATGCGCAGGGCGCAGCGGGCGCGAGGCCAGCGCCGGGTCCGCGCGGACAGGGGACGACGCGGGAGCTCGGGCACTGGGCGGTTTGGCGGCCTACGGTAGGAGGAAGAAGAAGGGGGTGAGGGGCTCACTACGCAGCGGTAGGGATAGTTAGCGTGCTCGTGGAGGTGTTGGGGAGGCGCCGGTGCTACGGGGGGCGACGACGAGGCAGTGGCGAGGTGGCGGGGCGCCTGCGAGGCGACGGGCTACGATGTCGGGGTGGTTCGTTCCCCCGATCCAATCGGGGGGCAGAGGAGGGGAGAGGTGGATCGAGGGAGTGGGTGGGGGAGGGGGCCAGTCTGCGCTAGGTCATGGGGGAGTGGGGAATAAGGGAGGCGGGTGGGCCGGCCAGGGAGAGCCTGGTAGCCCTGTTGGGCCGCACGGCCCAGGGGAGGGGGTCT
>NC_041386.1:427548529-427602506 GCF_002162155.2 Triticum dicoccoides | reverse complement strand
GTTAGCGTGCTCGTGGAGGTGTTGGGGAGGCGCCGGTGCTACGGGGGGCGACGACGAGGCAGTGGCGAGGTGGCGGGGCGCCTGCGAGGCGACGGGCTACGATGTCGGGGTGGTTCGTTCCCCCGATCCAATCGGGGGGCAGAGGAGGGGAGAGGTGGATCGAGGGAGTGGGTGGGGGAGTGGGCCAGTCTGCGCTAGGTCATGGGGGAGTGGGGAATAAGGGAGGCGGGTGGGCCGGCCAGGGAGAGCCTGGTAGCCCTGTTGGGCCGCACGGCCCAGGGGAGGGGGTCTTCCTTCGTTCTTTTTATTTTTGCTTTATTTTCACTTTTTTTTATTTATTTTCTGTTTTGGCTAATTGTTTGGGCACCAAATGAATGTTGTAAAATATGAGAGTTGGCCCACAAATCACAGCACAATATAACCTACCACCAAAAACTAGTTTGGGGTAAATATCATTTCATATTTATTTTGTATTAATAAAAAGGTTATTAAACAATGTTTTCAGCCACTACTTGAGGTTGTTTGAGTCACTTATCAAATTTCAATAATGTTGTTTACAATTTTATCATAGCCTCTGATTTATCTACTCTTTATTGAAGATTTTAGTTTTAATATTTGAAAACTTTTATTATTTGCTTGATTTTGAATCTGTTTAGAACTAACGGGAGATTAGCAACAATAATTGAGGTCACGTGTTATCGTTAATGTGGGATTACTATAGCTTAATTGTCCGGGCATCACAACGAGTTCCAACTGCTGTGACAGTTGTACGTCTGGTTAGAGCGGCTAGGTATTTAAACCTGAGGACACACAGTCCTGGACACACAGTCCTCACCGTATTCTCCTTGAACTAAGGTCACACAGACCTCGTCCAATCACTTGTGGTAAGTCTTCAGGTGACTTCCAACCTTGGTCACCCGGCGATCCACAATTTCCTCTTAGATGCTCTTAGATGCTCTGGAGGATGCACAGTCCTGAAAGGTAACAAGTGTCGGTTCCACACAAGAACAATCTCTTCAGTGATGCTCAATCACTTTGGTTTGTAGGTGTTTGGTTTGGGGTTTTGGGTTTTTCCTTACTTGATGATTTTTGCTCAAAGTCCTCAGAGGATGGGATGCTCTCAATGACAAGTGTCAGTTTCTCGCGGAGCAGCCAACCAGCTAGTTGTTGTAGGGGGCGGCTATTTATAGCCTAGGGAGCAGCCCGACATGATAAGACATAAATGCCCTTCAATGATATGACCGTTAGGTGGGTAGATATATTGGGACAGCTAGCGCGTAGCACAACAACGGTCGGAAATTTGACTATCAATTTCCTCAGGGCTATCATGTTCCTCACTTGTAGGTAATCCGCACTGGCGAATTCCTAACTCCTCAGTCAGAACAAATTCCTCAGAGACCAGAAGAACTTCGTCTCCGTCACTGAAGAATTGACTGAACTGTATGAGATTTCCAATGGCTTCACTCGAAGGTATTGGTAGGTGTAGGATTTTGAGATGAGCATCACTTGGAAACTTTTCCTTAGTTTTACCTCGACCCCCTTTAACAGTATGGTGTTTCCTATGACTCAAGAAAGAGAAAGTGAAACTTCAAAAACAAAAGTCTTCACGCTTCATGTTCCTCGTATAAATAACAAGTCTTCACGGTCACACCAATTTCTTCACTTTCAAAGTCTTCAGTTGAAGACATTCATTTTTAGGGGTCAACTTTCTCTGTAAATATCAAACTCCTCATAGACTTATAGACCTGTGTACACTCACAAACGCATTAGTCCCTTAACCTATAAGTCTTCAATACACCAAAATCACTAAGGGGCACTAGATGCACTTACAATCTCCCCCTTTTTGGTGATTGATGACAATATAGGTTAAGTTTTCAACGGGGATAAACATATGAAGTGTAAATACTGATATTGAGGAATTTGATTGTAAGATATAGAAGAACTCCCCCTGAACATGTGCATGGTGAGGAATTTGCTTTTGAAGCAATGCACACTTGAAGAGTAGAATCATGGTGATCTCCCCCTATATCTTGTAATTCATACACGCATTTAACATATGATATGAAGAATTTGAAATGCATGATGAAATATGGTGACTGATGTGATTCAGCATGTGTGGATTAACATATGAGGAAATAGCATGCAGGAGAACATAGCAAAAGTGTCAGACCACCATCTCGTTTAAGTTTACAACTCGATCCAATAAAACTTCAGAAGAACGAGAGTTGTAACTTAGAAAAAAATGCCCATATAAAGAGACACGCTTGAAGACTAAATCAAATTTCTCCCCCTTTGTAATCGAATGACCAAAAGGGACAAAAGTGAGGACTAACGCCCCTAAAGAATATCATCACTGAGTCAATGAAGGAGCACCTGCATTGTTGGGGTCAGTTGTTGAGATAGGGCTTGCCGCAGTGTCGTCCAAATCTTCATGCTCATCAGTCTCACGCGATGAAGAATATGAACTGGCTACCAAGGAAGGAACTTTGGTCTTCTTGAATTTCTTCACTGGTGGTTGAGACCATTCAAAGTCCTACTTGAAACCCATTTGCTTCAGATCTTCTTCACCATAGAGATGAGACAGAATAGCCCAGGTACGATTGAATACTTCATGGAGGTAGAAGTGGTTTTTCTTCACTGCATTGTGTGTAGCAGTCAATTCTGAAGAATAGAGCCAAACTAACGCTTAACCCATTTGTGGTTGCGATCGACCTTCTAGTGAAGACTGAGGAGAAGCTCACGATCAGTCATCACCCTTGGAGCTGTGCCTTGAGGTTTTTTGTTTGAGGCATTGGCGGCAGAGTCATGAGTAGCAGAGTCATCATTGGTGGAATAAGATGCAGCTTTGCGGAACTGACCATCCAATGGACGAATGCCTTCATCAATAATAGCAGTATCCTTGCCCTTTTCATCAGCTGAGGAAAATGTCCGCTTGAGGACTTCTATTGGGGGCAAGTAACTGACGTGATTCTGCAAATCAGCCTTGTAATTGATTGAAGACCTTGATCTGAGGAATCTCATAATCCAGGGAGTGTAAGGCTTCAATTCAAAAGGAGACAATGCAACATTGGCCAGAGTCCTCATGTAGAAATCATGGTAGTTGACAGGGATGCCATGAATGATGTTGAATAGCAGATTCTTCATGATACCAACGACCTCTTCTTCATTAGAGTCGTGGTCCTTGATAGGACTCAGAGTCTTGGACAAGATGCAATATACAGTCCGTGGTACATACAACAATTCCTTCATGAGGAATTTGGTCCTTAAGGCTTGATCGGGCTTCAACGGCTTCATTAACACTTACATATAATGGTCAGTAAGTTCAGGTTTATGATATATACAACGTGCACCTTCAAGGGGAGAACTGACGGGTAGGGCATGAATCAATTCAGAGGCCGGTGCTTTGAAGTGAGTATTCTTTGTCATCCAGTCCAATACCCAAGAATTCACATCTTCAGCATTTCCTGTGATGTGCAGCGTTGCATAGAACTGAAGAATTAGTTCTTCATTCCAATCACATATATCAGTGCAGAAGTTGAGCAGTCCAGCATCGTGAAGAACACTGAGGACTGGCGCGAAGCAAGGTAGTGATTCCATGTCCACATGAGGAATATTTGCATGGTCAAAAACTTTGTACTTATCGAAAAGTAGTGAAGAATAGAAGTTTTCTTGGCTGGTAGTCCAGAAACGCTTCCTTCTAAGACGAGCAGAGTCATATGGGTTGTAATCTGTGAAGAATATGTGCTCATGGAAGAAGTCAGAATCCTTGAATTTTTGCTTCTTGGAGAAGGGATTCTTCGGCTTGAGATGAGGAGTGTCAGTCAAGGTCATCATAGCCTCAGGAATCGCGTTCTTAGGAACCACATGCTGAGGAATTATAGTTTTAGTTTCAGTTGCAGCCTGGTTCTTATTTTCTTCAGCTGCCTGCCTTCTCAGGCTTCCATTTTTCTTCGCCTATGAAGGCAGTCAGCATGTGACTTTGGCCATAAGTCAGCTTGAAGTCTGGCATAGGGGTGTTGGGGTCCTTGTGCCAGAGATCAATGTATTCAAGGATCAACTTTGGATCCAGTAGGAGAGGAACTTCACTTCCTTTGGCTCTAGTGGCCCTCTACTGTCTATCTCTGATGATTTCTTCAAGTTCTTCATCATCAGCTTCGTCATCACTGGACGGCACATGAAAGACGACTTGCTTCTTGTGAGGACTTGGTCTAGTGCCTCGTCCCGTAGTGGCCTTTGTCTTCAGCAGAGTGGGGCCTGTTGAGGAATTCGAAGGAGCTGAAGAACTTCCAGAGACTCCTGAGGCAATGGATTTTCCTGTGGTCCTTTGGCACAAGGCGAGATGCACTGGTGATGAGGACTTTGCCGGAGGATCTAAGGGTTTTGGAACTTGAGGAACTCGGGCAGCTTGAGGAATTTGCCGTGAGGGCTTAGCAGAAGAGCTTGGCCGTCAGGGCATTGAAGAAGAAGTGCCTGGCTTATGTGCGGGCTTATTAGGCATGACCTTCTTAGGCTTGCTAGCAGAGGCCTCAACAGTGGCTGCAGCAGAGTCTTCAATGAATTTCCTCACTGATTCTTTAGCCATTTTGGCTAGTTTTGCTTGGCGCTTGGCCCACTCATCAGGATAGTCCTCACCGCGCTTGAGGCTGGTGGGATCAGCTTCTTGGCCAGGTGCCAGTGGAGGTCTTGGGCAAGGAGGGTGTAGAGCGAATTTCTTCATGTACTTTGGAGTTACATACCTGTACTCCCTCCATTCGCGTGCCCATCTCCTCTCTATCCTTTGTATGCGCACCTTGCGCTGATTTTTATCCGCCTTTCCATGTGTGGCCTCATTAGGAGTGCAATAATCCTTGTAAATGTCATCAGGGATCTCAAAAGTTGTGTTGACTTCCAGCTTCTTTCCTCCCTTCTGAGGTTTCTTTCCATCAGCCATTTTCTTCAGCTAAAGATTTTGAACAGTTGAATTCTCTAAAGAGGTATGCAATTTTTCTTTGAGGAACACTGCAAATGAGTTAAGTTGATGAGAACCTAGTGATTCAACAGCAGACATGTGTACCTGTGAGCAGAGTATAGGTGCGAAGAATTTGGAGAGGTCATATGTGTTCTCAGAAGTTTTTGAAAAAAGAACAAGTTTGAGGAATTTGACCAGATGTGTCTTGAGGAATTTCAATAAGCGTTCTTTGACTTAGGTTCCAGAGTTGTGTAGATTGAAAATCCAACAATTGAGGAATCTTGAAGAAAAAAACATGGCTTAGGAAACAGATCAAGAACAGATGTTTATGTGGGGTGTTTAGAGTGTGAAGATTGAAGAATAAACACCTTTTGAAGATTTTGACGAAATCAGTGGAATCAATAAAGGGCAGTAAAAGTACCTTTTAATTACCCTTGACAAAGAACACGACGAACTAGGAATGTAGATTGGAAGTTCATCAGTGCAGATCTTCCACGCCCTAACTTGGCAGAGGAAGACGGTTACGGCGGTGGCGGAGTGAAGAAATCCGCGGCCGGCGTGAGTACGACGGCGACGAGGTCGAGACATCGAAGCTCTTCCTCACCGGTGACGATGAAGTAGCGGCGGCGCTAGGTTTTGAGAGCTCGAGCGGGGGAGTGAGGTCGAGCGGAGTAAAAACAAACCAAGGAAGGGAAGCGGTATTTATAGCCACGGTGAAAAACTGCTCGTCCGAGGAAAATGGACAAACGTGCCCCTGACCTTTCTCATCCGTGTGACATGTTTCACCCACGTACTGTGAGGTGGAGATCGTGTGAGATCGTGGGTGAATGGATAAGTATTATTGTGGAATGTGGAACGGTTTGTGCGGCAAAAGCCAAAAATCCAGATATGAAATTTTTCAATGTTCCGTTCGCAAATTCTTCAGCTGACAAGGACACAGTGAAGATTTTGAACGGGTTTCAAATAGAACGCACATGAAGAATTTGTGAACAGACTGGGTTGAGTTTAACATAGAGGGGGAAGGGTCCGATCACATTCACTTAGCAGAAGAAGCAACTTGAAGAAATAGCAATAAGTGAATGTTGTAGAGGACATAAACTCATATATGTATATAGCCAATGAAGAAAAACGACGGAAACAGTGAAGACTTGCAAAGTTGAAGAATTTGAACAACTGAGGAATTTCAAAAAGAAGAAAAACTCAAATTGAAGATTTTGAACTTTTGTTGGTGGCATGACCCACCGTATAAGAATGATGATTTCAGACGCTGCGTACAATTGTCGTAGGGCTCTGAGAATCAAATTCTTTGTTAATTTCTTCACACTTAGAGGGTTAGTCTTCATTGATTGAAGAAAAACGTTACTTCGTGTGTTGCACATCTAAGTCATCAATTTTGCATAAGTGTTAGGATGTGTGTCCTTTTCAAAGGACATTCAAAGATTCTAAGATATTTAGCTCACACCACAACTTGCTAAATCTCTTTTCATCCAAGGGCTTTGTGAAGATATCGGCTAGCTGTTCTTCAGTCTTCACGTGCTCGATGGAGATGTTGCCCTTCAACACATGATCATGAAGAAAATGATGACGGATCTGAATGTGCTTTGTCTTCGAGTACTGAACTGGGTTATGAGCAATTATAAGTGCATCTAGTGCCCCTTAGTGATTTTGGTGTATTGAAGACTTATAGGTTAAGGGACTAATGCGTTTGTGAGTGTACACAAGTCTATAATTCAATGAGGAGTTTGATATTTACAGAGAAAGTCGACCCCTAAAAATGAAGTTCTTTGACTGAAGACTTTGAATTTCTGAAGACTTTGAAAGTGAAGAAATTGGTGTGGCCTTGAAGACTTGGTATTCATTCGAGGAACATGAAGCGTGAAGACTTTTGTTTTCGTAGTTTCATTATCTCTTTCTTGAGTCATAGGAAACACCGTACTGTTAAACGGGGTCGAGGAAATACTAAGGAAAAATTTCCATGTGATGCTCAACTCAAAATCCTACACCTACCAATTCCTTCGAGTGAAGCCATTGGAAATCTCATACAGTTCAGTCAATTTCTTCAGTAACCGAGACGAAGTTCTTCTGGTCTATAAGGAATTTGTCCTGACTGAGGAGTTAGGAATTCGCCAGTGCGGATTGCCTACACAGTGAGGAACATGATAGACCTGAGGATTTTCCTACTCAAAATTCCGACCGTTGTTGTGCTATGCGCCAGCTGTCCCAAAATATCTATCCACCTAACGGTCATATCATTGAAGGGCATTTATGTCTTATCATGTCGGGCTGCTCCCTAGGCTATAAATAGCCGCCCCCTACAACCACTAGTTGGTTGGCTGCTCCGAGAGAAACTGACACTTGTCATTTGAGAGCAACCCATCCTCTGAGGACTTTGAGCGAAAATCATCAAGTGAGGAAAAACCCAAAACCCAAACACCTACAAACCCCAAGTGATTGAGCATCACTGAAGAGATTGATCCTGCGTGGATCCGACGCTTGTTACCTCTGAAGACTGTGCTTCTTCTAGACAGTTAGGCGTCATGGTCTAGAGCATCCAAGAGGAATTGTGGACCGCCGAGTGACCAAGTTTGTGAAGGTTTGGTAGTCACCTGAAGACTTACCACGAGTGATTGGACGAGGTCTGTGTGACCTTAGTTCAAGGAGAATACGGTGAGGATTGGGTGTCCTGAGCTACGTGTTCAGGACTGGGTGTCCGAGGCTATGTGTCCTCGAGTTTAAATACTCAGCCGCTCCAACCAGACATACAACTGAGATAGCAGTTGGAACTGGTCTACCAAATCATTGTCTTCACCAAGCTTACTGGTTCCATTTCCTCAACTCTTTCATTTCCTCATAATTGAGTTGTGTACTTGTTCATATCTGTGTTTGAAGACTTTGACTGAAGACTTTCTCAATTTCCTCAGTTCAATTTCTTCAGTCTGTTTGTCTTCATCATGTGTTATCATGTGCTTACGCTTCCTGTACTCTGTGCCTGTCTTCATTTCATCATGATGACTATGCTTGTATTCTGTTATGTTTACTTTTGAGTACTTATTCCGCTGCTAGTAGTTCTTCGCTAAGGAATTTCCTCACCGGAAAATTCCTCACTGAAGAATTTCATAAAAATCGCCTATTCACCCCCCCTCTAGTCGATATAACGCACTTTCAATTGGTATCGGAGCAAGGTACTCCCCTGTTCTGTGTGATTTTGGTTTAACCGCCTGGAGTTTTAGTTATGTCGACCGCAGGTATGATCAAGGTCTCTGATGGGTGTCCTACCTTCGATGGGACGGACTACCCCTACTGGAAGAATAAGATGCGAATGCATCTTGAAGCAATTGATAATGATCTCTGGTTTGTTGTGGAAAATGGTGTTCCCTCAGTCACACCTTCTCTGAATGCTGCTGATGTGAAGAGATTCAAGCAACTTGACTCTCAAGCGAAGAATATCATATGTGGCCATCTAAGGAAAGGACAGTATGGCAGGGTGAGTGCTTTGGAGATAGCGAAGCTTATCTGGGACAGGTTGTCCAAAGTGAATGAAGGAGTCTCAACTCAGCGTCACTCTCGAGTTGATGTTCTTCGCAATCTCTTCAACCGCTTCAAAAGACTCGACAATAAAAATGTTCAACAAACCTTCGATCGCCTCACTAACATCTCAAATGAGCTTCAAGCACTTGGTGCCACTGACATCACCGACCATGAGGTGGTGAAGAAATTGCTGAGATCGCTTGATTCCTCATTTGACACTCTGGCATTGATGATACAAGAACGTGTTGATTACAAGTCACTTGATCCTGCTGATATTCTTGAAAGGCTAAATACTCATGAGTTCCAACTTGCTGAAAAGAGAGATCTCCATGGTTCAAGCTATGGCAGAACACGTGCACTGAAGGCCAAGGCAGTATCTGAGTCCGAAGATGAAGACTCTGGTAGCAGCCTTGGTGATCCTGAAGAACTAAGCCATGATCTGGCTCTGCTTGTGAAGAAGTTCCAAAAGTTCTCAAGACGTGGTCGCCTTGGAAGACCCTCAAGGAGCAGTGATTCCTCATCCAGTGACTACAAGAGGAGGCTCTGCCACAAATGCAAGAAGCCTGGACATTACATTCAAGATTGTCCTCAATGGGAAAAGGAATCAAAGAAGAAGAAATACAAGGATTATAGTTCTGATGATGCGAAGAAAAAGAAGAAATCCACAAAATCCTCATAATCAAAATCCTCAAGGCCTTCATATCACAAGAAGAGCAGCTCCAAGAAGGCCAGGGCATTCATTGGCAAGGAAATGGACTCTGAGGCTGAATCTGAAGAAAATGAGGAACAGGAGTCACCTGAGGAGTCCGAATCCGGAGTGGCGAGCCTAGCTCTCGCGACTGCATTCGTCAGCAAGTCTATCTTCAACACTGAAGAAAATGACCTCACCAACAAAGCTGATGAAAGGGTGCCAAGGTACTCAAATATACCTCATCTGAATCAAGTGAGAATGAATCTGATGAAAACCTTAAGCCCAGCTATTCTAAACTTGCTAAGATTGCTGTAAAACAACAAAGGGCTTTAGAAAAGGTTCAAAACATGCTAGACAAAAGTGATGATATGTTGGGTGAAGAAATGGATCGCATTAAAGCCTTGACTGAAAATCTTCAGAGATTTCAGACTAGGTTTGACAATCTTCAAAGTCATCATAACACTCTCTTATCTGATCATGAGAAGCTTTCTTATGAATTTCTTCAAAGAAAGCAAGATCTTGAAAAGCTAAGAGTGAGTTATGAAGATCTTCAGAAGGAGCGCGATTCATTACTTGCTCAACAAATCAGCGCATCTCAGGAAGAATTTGTTCCTCCTTGTTTGAAATGCATTGAACGTGAATCTGCTAATTCTTCACCTAAATGTTCAAATGTTGATAGTGTTTCAAACTCTTCACATGCCTCTGCTATCACTAATTCCTCATCTAAGGACATTGCTAGTATCACTGATGATGCAGGGCTGAAGGAATTGTACATGACAGGCATGTACAAAATCCTCAAAGGGCATCAGACTCTTTGTGATGTGCTTAAAAAGCAGATCCTCAACAGGAACCCTAGGAAAGAGGGTATTGCCTTTGAGAGGAAACTCAACGCTGATGGTACATATTGGAAGCCTGAGCAGTACCCCAAAACTACATGGGTTGCTGCAAAGGGACCTCCAGTTGATCCATCTAACCTATCTGGATATGCATGTGAATCTCCTCATTCTGATGATGAGTCATTTGACTCCAACTACAAACTATTCAAAAATCAGAATGGTGAAGTATTTGCTAGATATGTTGGCACTAACTACAGGAACGGTTCCCCTATGAAGAAAATCTGGGTTCCCAAAAGATGCCTTGAAAATCTTCAGGTGAATGTCATCATGACGTCACCTGTGAAGAATAGGAACCCCAGATCAAATTCTTCATATGGACCAAATTCTTCATATGGATCAAAGTCCTCATATGAACATCATCGTGTTAACCCATCTGTTTCGCAGGGAAGATCTAAGGATTATGGATATGTGCATTATTCTTCAAATCATTATGTCCATAAGTCCTCGAAGAATTTCTCTGCTTACTCTTATGCTTATTCTAACCCCTCTTATGTGAAACGAAATGGACTGGCTTCTATGCCATCCTTCTCGTATGGAGCTCGCAGAATGATGAACTCTTTGCCACCCCTTCAGATGTGGGTGGTGAAGAAAAAGAATTAATCTCTTCTGCAAGGCCAGGTCTCCAGACGTACGTAATCGTCTGAAGAATTTGCTGGAGACCTTAGTATGCCTGATAGGATGCAGGCTAATCATGAAGAAATGAACTCTCATTTCTCACGTCCTCACACTGCTTTATCTGTTCTGTTGTTTGATGAAATTGATCTGATGAATTGATGTCATATTCTTCACTGATGAAGTATATGAGTTTGTAAGCTGCACTAATTCATCTGCAAGATGATCAACCCAAAGCCACTGAGTGGGTCCTCGATAGTGGATGTACAAATCACATGACTGGTGACAAGAATCTATTGATGGATGCTCCATTATCTCCGTCGCATCTGAAGCATATCATCTTTGCTGACAAAGGCAAAAGTCAGGTATTGGGTCTAGGTAAGGTTGCGATCACAAAGGATCGACACATGGACAAAGTCATGGTTGTTGAGTCCTTAGGATACAACCTTATGTCTGTCTCAATGCTTTGTGATCTTGATATGGTTGTTGTCTTTGGCAAGTACCGTTGCGTTGTGGTTATGGAAGCTGACAATTCCAAAGTCTTCGAAGGCTTTAGGAGAGGAGACCTGTATATTGTTGATTTCTCTACAGGACCACAACCAGCCGTGTGTCTACATGCAAAAGCTTCAGAAGGCTGGCTCTGGCATCGACGACTTGGTCATGCAGGCATGAGGAATTTGCACACGCTTGCGAAGAAGAAGCATGTCATTGGCATCGAGAATGTCAAATTCCTCAAGGATCACTTATGCGGAGCCTGTGAAGCTAGAAAGATGACCAAGACCAAGCATCCAGCGAAGACTATCATGACCACTACTCGACCATTTGAATTGCTTCATATGGATCTCTTCGGTCCTAATCATTATTCTGCTATTTCAAATGAAGCATCTCAATATGGCATTGTTATTGTTGATGACTACTCTCGTTATACATGGGTACACCTTGTTACTTACAAACATGAAGTGCGGGAGGTCTTCAAACGATTTTCCTCGAGGGCTTCAACCAACTTTGGTGTGAAGATCAAGCACATCAGAAGTGACAATGGCACCGAGTTCAAGAATTCTGGTCTCGATGACTATCTTGATGAACTTGGTATTACTCATGAGTTATCTGCTCCCTACACTCCTCAGCAGAATGGCGTCGTGGAGCGCAAGAACAGGAATCTTGCTGAGATGGCTCACACTATGCTTGATGAATACAAAATGCCTCATCGTTTCTAGACTGAGGCAATTGATACTGCGTGCCATATCATCAACAGAGTATATCTCTACAAATTCTTCAAGAAGACTGCCTATGAACTCCTCACTGATAAGAAACCCAATGTAAGTTATTTCAAAGTCTTCAGTGCTAAATGTTGGATTAGAGATCCTCATCACAACTCAAAATTTGCACCGAAAGCACATGAAGGTTTTATGCTTGGTTACGGTAAGGACTCGCACACCTACAGAGTCTTCAACAACGTTCTTCACAAGGTTGTTGAAACTGTAGATGTGCGGTTCGATGAAACTAATGGCTCGCAAAGAGAGCACCTACCTACTGTGATAGATGAACCAGCACCTGAGGAAACTATCAAGTTCAAGGCTACTGAGGATGTCATTCCTACTGAAGAATCTCCTGAAGAATTCATTCCAGAACATGAAGAACGTCGAGCTAATGCACCTGAAGAAAATGCTAAAGAAAATGGTGCTGAATAAAATGCGGATCAAATTCTTCAACGACAACCAGCTCATCCTCGCATTGCAAAAGAAGTGCAAGTTGAAAAGATCATCAATGACATCAAAGCGCTAGGTCCTCTCACACGCTCAAAAGCTTCACATTTATCTAACTTTTGTGGGCACTATGCTTTTGTCTCTATTACAGAGCCCACTAAGGTAGATGACACATTTCTGGAGCCTGAGTGGATTCAGGCCATGCAAGAAGAATTACATCAGTTCGAGCTCAACACTGTCTAGGAACTGGTCAAACGTCCAGATCCTCGCAAGCACAATATCATCGGCACAAAGTGGATCTACCGCAACAAGCAAGATGAAAATGGCCTTGTGGTGAGGAATAAGGCACGACTTGTAGCTCAAGGCTGCACACAGGTTGAAGGAATTGATTTCGATGAAACTTTTGCACCTGTTGCTAGACTTGAGGCTATTCGCATATTACTTGCTTATGCTAACCATCATGATATCACTTTATACCAAATGGATGTAAAAAGTGCATTCCTCAATGGTAAGCTTGAGGAAGAAGTATATGTTGCTCAACCCCCAGGTTTTGAAGATCCAAAGAATCTTGACAAAGTCTTCAGACTCAACAAGGCCCTCTATGGCCTCAAGCAGGCCCCACGGGCGTGGTATGATACTTTGAAGGAATTCCTCATGGCGAAAGGCTTCAAACCCGGTTCACTCGACCCTACTCTTTTCACTAAATCTTATGATGGTGAATTGTTTGTCTGCCAAATATATGTTGATGATATTATCTTTGGCTGTACTGACCAACGTTATAGTGATGAATTTGCCTATATGATGAGTGAAGAATATCAAATGTCTATGATGGGAGAGCTGAATTTCTTCTTAGGACTTCAAATTCGTCAATAACGCAATGGCATATTCATATCTCACGAGACATACCTCAAGGATGTATTGAGGAAATTCGGCATGCAAGATTGCAAAGGCGTCAAAGTTCCTATGCCCACAAATGGCCATCTGTGCACTGATGAAAATGGTATTGACTTCGATCATAAGGTATACCGCTCCATGATTGGATCTTTATTGTACTTATGTGCATCTAGGCCAGATATAATGCTTAGTGTTTGCATGTGTGCCCGATTTCAAGCTACACCGAAGGAATCACACCATAAGGCTATGAAGCACATTCTTCGATATCTAGCTCACACACCAACACTTGGATTATGGTACCCCAAGGGCTCAGCTTTTGATCTCATTGGATATTCAGACTCTGACTATGCTGGTGATCGTGTGGACCGCAAGTCAACATCTGGTACATGTCATTTCCTCGGACGATCTTTGGTCTGTTGGTCCTCGAAGAAACAGAACTGCATATCACTATCTACTGCTGAAGCTGAGTATATTGTCGTCGGTTCTTGCTGTGCCCAATTGCTATGGATGAAGCAAACTCTCAAGGACTACGGCGTCAACATGAAGAATGTGCCTCTCTACTATGACAATGAGAGTGCCATCAAGATTGCTCACAACCCGGTTCAGCACTCGAAGACAAAGCACATTTAGATTCGTCATCATTTTCTTCGTGATCATGTGTTGAAGGGCGACATTTCTATTGAGCATGTGAAGACTGAAGAACAGCTAGCCGATATCTTCACAAAGCCCTTGGATGAGAAGAGATTTAGCAAGTTGCGGTGTGAGCTAAATATTCTAAAATCTTCGAATGTTCTTTGAAAAGGACACTCATCCTAACACTTATGCAAAATTGATGACTTAGATGTGCAACACATGAAGAAACGTTTTTCTTCAATTCAATGAAGAACAACACTCTTAGTGTGAAGAAATTAACGAAGAATTTGATTCTTAGAACCCTACGATAATTGTACGCGGTGTCTGAAATCATCATTCTTATACGGTGGGTCACCCCACCACCAAAAGTTGAAATTCCTCAATTATTCATATTCTTCAACTTTGCATTGTCTTCACTGATTCCGTCGTTTTTCTTCATTGACTATATATATATATATAAGTTTATGTCCTCTACAGCATTCACTTATTGCTAATTCTTCAAGTTGGTTTTTCTACTAAGTGAATGTGATCGGACCCTTCCTCCTCTATGCTATACTCAACCCAATCTATTCACAAATTCTTCATGTGCGTTCTATTTGAAACTCGTTCAAAAACTTCACTGTGTCCTTGTCAGCTGAAGAAATTGCGAACAGAACTTTAAAACCTATCTTATGTAAATTTTCGGCTTTGCCGCTCAAACCGTTCTGCATCCCACGTTACACTTATCCACTCACCCACGATCTAGCACGATCTCCACCTCTCACTATGTGGGTGACACATGTCATGCGAATGGGAAGGGTCAGGGGCACGTTCGTCCAATTTCTTCGGGCGAGCAGTTTTTCACCGTGGCTATAAATACCCTTCCTTCCCTTCCTCACTTCTTTTACTCCGCTCGACCTCTCTCTCCAGCTGGAGCTTCTCAAACCCTAGCGCCGCCGCTACTTCATCGTCGTCGGTGAGGAAGAGCTTCACTGCCTCGACCTCGTCGCCGACGTACTCGCGCCGACCGCGGAAATCTTCACTCCGCCGCCGTCGTAGCCGTCTTCCTCCGCCTAGTTAGGGCGTGGAGGATCTACACAGACGAACTTCACCTCTCCACTTCACTGTTCGTCGTGTTCTTCATCCAGGGTAATTAAAAGTTACTTTTACTGCCCTCGTTGATTCGAATGATTATCTACAAAATCTTCAAAAGTGTTTTTCTTTATATCTTCACACATTGAACACCTCACAAGTCATCATTTTTCTTCAAGATTCCTTAATTGTGTGGATCTTCGATCTATACAACTCTAGAACCTAAGACAAAGAACGCTTAGTGAAAATCTTCAAGACTCATCTGGTCAAATTCCTCAAACTTGTTCTTTTTGAAAAACCTTCTGAGAACACATATGACCTCTCCAAATTCCTCGCAACTATACTCTGTTCACAGGTACTCATGTCAGCTGCTGAATCACTAGGTTCTCACCAACTTAACTCATTTGCAGCGTTCCTCGAAGAAAAGTTGCATACTTCTTCAGAGAATTCGATTGTTCATATTCCTCAACTAAAGAAAATGGTTGATGGTAAAAGGCCACAGAAAGGAGGAAAGAAGCCTGAGGTCATGACTGCCTTTGAGATCCCTGAGGAGATATACAAAGATTACTGCACTCCTGATGAGGCCAAGTTTGGAAAAGAGGACAAAAATCAGCGCAAGGTGCGCATACAGAGGATAAAAAGGAGATGGGCAAGAGAATGGAGGGAGTACAGGTATGTAACTCCAAAGTACATGAAGAAATTCGCACTCAATCCTCCATGCCCAAGAGCTGCATTGGCACCTGGCCAAATAGCAGATCCCACCAGCCTCAAGCGCGGTGAGGACTATCCTGATGAATGGGCCAAGCGCCAAGCCAAGTTGGCTAAGCAAGCCAGAGAAGCAGTGAGGAAATTCAATGAAGACTCTGCTGCTGCTGCTGCTGCCTCTGTTGAGGCCTCTGCTGTCAAGTCAAAGAAGGCTATGCCAAAGAAGCCTGCGCGCAAGCCAAGTGCTTCACCAACAATGCCCTCACGGGCAGAGTCCTCAAAGCCCTCACGGCAAATTCCTCATACTGCTCCTGCTCCTCCAAAGTCGTCAGCTCCTCCGCCAAAGTCCTCAGCTGTTCCAACAAAGTCCTCAGCACCTGTGCATCTTGCCTCGTGCCAAAGGACTGCATGCATGTCCATTGCCTCAAGAGCTTCAGCTAGTTCCTCAGCTGCACCAACTTCCTCAACGGGACCCTCTCTACTGAAGACTAAGGCCACTGCTGGACGAGGTCCTCGCCCTATTCCTCAAAAGAATCAAGTCGCCTTCCAAGTGCCGTCTGATGAAGATGAAGCTGATGATGATGAACTTGCAGAAATCATCAAGGATAGGCAAGTCAGGGCCGCTAGAGCCAAGGGAACAGATGTGCCACTGCTTTTGGATCCCAAGTTGATCCTCGAATACATTGATGTTTGGCACAAGGACCCCAACACTCCCATGCCTGATTTCAAGCTGACTCCTAGTCAAAGTCACATGCTGACTCACTTCATACAAGAAGAGAAGTGGAAATTTGAACAGGGGAGGAGAGTGAAGAAAACGCAGTACAAGAAAGAGCACTTTCTGAAGCAAAACATTCTGAAGCTTTCACCTGAAGAACATGTTGCTCTCCAATCAGAAATCAAGAAACTGAGTGATAAATTTGATCGCTATTATGCTGACTGGCTTGGAGCCAAAGTCAGATTTGTAAAGATAACAGAACAGTTCACCTCCAATGTTGCAGCCCCAACACAATAAGAAATTCCTCAGGCTGAAGCATCTGCTCAGCCTACTGAAGAAAATGCCAGCACCGCTGATGACAATCAGGCTGCTGAAGAAAACGTGAGTTCCAGGGCTGATGACTGCATTCCAGCCGCTGAAGAAATTGCCAGGGCACCCACTAGTCGTGCGCCTGAAGAAAATGAAGAAAATCAACCAGATTCCTCTGCTCCTCCTGCGCCTACACCAACTCCAATCCTTCCATCTGCATCAGATGTGAAGAAGACCAAGGCGGCGGAGCGTGCAGCAGTGAAGAAAAGGAAAGCATCGGCTGCTTCAGATTCTTCAGCTCTGAAGAAGATGAAGCCTATGACAAGTTCATTTGCTAATCCCATTGATGTTGTTCCCATCTGTAGGATCTAGAAGTAGATGTGTCTAGAGGGGGGATTAGACACTTAATGCTAAAGTTGCAATTTTTAAGCTTTTTCCGTTTAAGTGGAGTTTAGGCACAATTTCAACACACACAATACATATCAAGCAAGCATGCAAAGAGTATATGAGCAGCGGAATGTAAAGCATGCAACCTGCAAGAATGTAAAGGGAAGGGTTTGGAGAAATCAAACGCAATGGGAGACACGGATGTTTTTCCCGTGGTTCGGATAGGTGGTGCTATCCTACATCCACGTTGATGGAGACTTCAACCCACAAAGGGTACGGTTGCGAGAGTCCACGAAGGGCTCCACCCACAAAGGGTAACGGTTGCGCGAGTCCACACGGGGCTCCACCCACGAAGGGTCCACGAAGAGGCAACTACCCACAAAGGGTCCACGAAGAAGCAACCTTGTCTATCCCACCATGGCCATCGCCCACACAGGACTTGCCTCACTAGCGGTAGATCTTCACGAAGTAGGCGATCTCCTTGCCCTTACAAACTCCTTGGTTCAACTCCACAATCTTGTCGGAGGCTCCCAAGTGACACCTAGCCAATCTAGGAGACACCACTCTCCAAGAAGTAACAAATGGTGTGTAGGTAATGAACTCCTTGCTCTTGTGCTTCAAATGATAGTATCCCCAACACTCAACTCTCTCTCATAGGATTTGGATTTGGTGGAAAGAAGATTTGAGTGGAAAGCAACTTGGGAAGGCTAGAGATCAAGATTCATATGGTAGGAATGGAATATCTTGGTCTCAACACATGAGTAGGTGGTTCTCTCTCAGAACATACGAGTTGGAATGGTGTGTGTTCTGATGGCTCTCTCTCCGAATGAAGAGGAGGTGGAGGGGTATATATAGCCTCCACACAAAATCCAACCGTTACACATAGTTTTCCAATCTCGGTGGGACCGAATCAACAAACTCGGTCGGACCGAAAAGGTAAACCTAGTGACCGTTAGAGATTTCGGTGGGACTGACTGGATCAACTCGGTGGGACCGATGTGCTAGGGTTAGGGTAAATCCAAAACTCGGTTTGACCGATTACTCAAACTCGGTGGGACCGATTTGGGTAATAAGTGAAACTGAGATTTGGCCAAGCAAACTCGGTGGAACTGATTGCATATCTCGGTGGGACCGAGAATATTGCAATGGGTAACAGAGAGTTTGCAAGCCCATCTCGGTGAGACCGAGATCCCATCGGTGAGACCGAACTGATTAGGGTTTGGCAGTGGCTTATGACAAGTGAAACTCGGTGGCGTCGGATAGGAAGAATCGGTAGGACCGAATTTGGCTTAGGGTTTAGGTAATAAGTGGAACTGGGAAAGTAGCTCAGGGTTTTGGAGCATATCACTAAGCACATGAAGCAAGAGGCTCATTAAGCAACACCTCATCCCTCCTTGATAGTATTGGCTTTTCCTAAAGACTCAATGTGATCTTGGATCACTAAAATGTAAAATGAGGAGTCTTGAGCTTGAAGCTTTAGCCAATCCTTTGTCCTTAGCATCTTGAAGGAGTTCCCACAACCTTTAGTCCATGCCACTCCATTGTTGAACTTATCTGAAACATGCTAGATCGAAATGTTAGTCCAACAAGAGATATGTTGTCATCAATTATCAAAACCACCTAGGGAGCACTTGTGCTTTCAATCTCCCCCTTTTTGGTAATTGATGGCAACATACATCAAAGCTTTAGATAAAGATATAAAGAGCAGCAAGTAAAGCTTTGGAAGGACATGTAACAAGCATAGGCTCCCCCTACATGTATGCACTCATGTAAATATGAAATATAGAGGCATGTGAGAGCATAACCATGACAGAGTAGGCAATGTGTTACATGCATCTTGGCCATATGTATCAGAGCAAAAGATTAACAAGGAAAATACCTTCATGATCATGAGTCCTTCTTGCAAATAGTATGTACATAAGCAAGAACTCCTCATACTCATGATTTTGATGCATATACTTACCTTGTGGTCTTGAGTTGGCTTAGGATGGAATGAACCTGCACAAACAAGGTTAGATAACACAGGTACGTCCACTAGCCAGAGCAAACAAAAGAAACCACAAGAATACCAAGACTGGGATGACATGTAGAGAGTGAGTACAAGGTACCACATGAATTCAACATGTCCCCAAGAATAAAGATATGAATTTGACTGATTTCTTTCCCTTAGGTGTCTTGCTCCCCCTGAATCTTACATGGGATATTGGGAGAAGATAGGAAACAGAAAATCAGGGCTGAAAGATATGAATAGAACTTAATTCAAATGAGTTCATATGAACATGTCTTTCCCCCAAAAAGACATGTGGCATCTCTCCTCTTGAACATCAAGCATCTGGGATCCTTGAGTATTCTCTCCCCCTTGGAGATTTCTTTCTCCCCCTTAATATATGGGATCCTTGAGTATTCTCTCCCCCTTAGTACTTTCTCTCCCCCTTAGTACTTTCTCCTTTGTAGGTGATAAGCTTTTGATGTGATCTCTCTCTCCCTGATGATAAGCTTTGATGTGATCTCTCTCTCCCCCTTTGACATCAATTTCCAAGAAGGTTTTTCCTGGAATCCGTCGAATAGGTTTGGTCCTTGAGATTCATTACAAAGCAGGGAATAAAACTGTGATGCTTGTAGAGGACAAGATTCATTGAGTAGAGCTGGATCAGAAGAAATATAGAATATGTGGCAAACTGTTTTTCCTGTTGCGAAATCAGTGGCACCGAGTGGCATGTTTCGGTAGTGCCGAAGGGATTCGGTTGGACCGAAAATTACAAGTCGGTGAAATCGAGTTCACACAGAGAAAAACACTTGTCACCTCAGCTCACTAGACATGTAGGATCTCACAAAGATTTGCAATGAATTACCTGAAGGATTTGCAAGGAATTAAATGCAGAAAATGCAGAACATAAACAAAGAGAAGAAACTGAAAGATCTAGATGAAGTTTTTTTGAAAAGAGAAAGAAAATAAACATGCATGAGACAAATGCAATAACACAAAAAAGAACACATGAGAACTTCATCTAGAGTTGGGCGGTGACATAGTCACCTATGTTAGAGTATATTGACTTAGGAGTCAAGTGAGAACACTTGATCATAGGTCATACTCATCGTTTAAGCTCAAAATGGGGTTACCATTTTTCGTTTAAGCATCTTGATGTATTCACATCTTGTTGAGTTGCTTTGACTCATGTCTTGGAGTAAAGCTTCTCTAAGATGGAATAACATACCTTGGGTGGTGGTGTGGTTCTTGCTCATGTAGTTGAACTTGTGTGGGTGCTCAAGGTTGATGTAGCTCATCAAGAGTTGGGAGCACCACTTGGAGTTTGAGTTCATCTACCTACATGGGTTAGTTCTCGCAAGGAAGAGCACTTGTGTATCCAAAAATGACAATCATGAGGCTTAACATAGAATTTGTCAAAGGATATGTTTGAATGGTTTTGTGCTTCCTTGTCTTCAACCACTATTGTGTAGAGTCTTGGTCTTGTAGAGATTGCTCAAGATGTGAGTGAGTCGCAATCTCATGGAATTAGATTCAACCAAGCACCTACATGGGTTAGACAACATGCAAGGTGCAAATATATCCAAGACATAAGATAGTTATCATAAGAGATATATCATGGATTAGTCATAAGCTCATGTCTTGCATGTATCCAATGGAGTTTCTACTCCAAGTTCGAAGCATCAATGATGTTCAATTATCCTCTCAACCTGCAAAACACTTTCTCATCAAGTGGTTTAGTGAATATATCCGCTAATTGCTTCTCGGTGCGAACATGCTTAAGATTGATGTCACCCGTAGCAACATGATCTCGAATGAAATGATGACGAACTTCAATATGCTTAGTTCGAGAATGTTGTACAAGATTATGACCAATTTTGATAGCACTTTCATTGTCACAAAGCAGTGGAACATGTTTCACATAAATCCCATAATCTTTAAGAGTTTGGGTCATCCAAAGTAATTGAGCACAACATGAACCAGCGGCAATGTATTCCGCTTCGGCGGTGGATAAGGATACCGAGTTTTATTTCTTGGAAGACCAAGACACAAGAGATCTACCAAGAAATTGACAAGTACTCGAAGTAGACTTTCTATCAACCTTGTCTCCGGCATAATCCGAGTTAGAATAGCCAACAAGATCAAAAGAAGACCTCTTAGGATACCAAATGCCAAAATTTGGTGTATGGATTAAATATCTCACTATCCTTTTCACAGCCTTAAGATGACAGTCTTTAGGAGCAGCTTGATATCGTGCACACATGCACACACTTAGCATAATATCGGGACGTGAAGCACATAGGTATAACAATGAACCAATCATAGAGCGATAAACCTTTTGATCAACCGGTTCACCATCTTTGGTTAAATCATTATGTCCACTAGTAGGCATGGGTGTAGACATACCTTTGCATTCTTGCATATTGAACTTCTTGAATAAGTCCTTGGTGTACTTTGTTTGAGAGACAAATGTACCTTCCTTAGTTTGCTTGATTTGCAACCCGAGAAAGAATTTGAGTTCACTCATCATAGACATCTCAAACTTCTCTGACATTAGCTTTCCAAACTTTTCACTAAAGAGAGGGTTAGTTGAACCAAATATGATATCATCAACATAAATTTGGCATACAAGTAGTTCTCCATTCACCCTTTTAGTAAAAAGAGTAGAATCAATTTTACCAATTTCAAAACCACTTGTAGTAAGGAACTTGGTCAAGCATTTATACCATGCTCTAGGAGATTGTTTAAGACCATAAAGAGCTTTGTGAAATTTGTAAACATGATTTGGTTTCTTAGGGTTGATAAAGCCGGGAGGTTGTTTGACATAAACTTCCTCCTCTATTTCACCATTTAGAAAGGCACTTTTAATGTCCATTTGGTACAAGGTGATATTATGGTGATTAGCATAGGCAAGTAAGATGCGAATGGACTCAAGTCTAGCAACGGGAGAATACGTCTCACCATAGTCCATACCTTCGACTTGTGTGTACCCTTGGGCGACAAGACGTGCTTTGTTGCGAACCACTTGTCCATCTTCATCTTGCTTGTTGCGAAACACCCATTTGGTACCAATGATGTTGTGGTTGTTGTCGGGCTTCTCGACCAATGTCCAAACTTGATTTCTCTCAAAATTATGTAGCTCTTCATGCATGGCATTTATCCAATCCGGATCTTCCAATGCTTCTTCAACCTTCATAGGTTCAATGCTAGAGATGAATGAATAGTTTTCACAAAAGCTAGCTAAACGAGTTTTTGAGCGAGTGATTCTCCCGGTTTGTATATCATTGAGGATTTGCTCGACGGGATGATCTTTGGCAATTCTTGCTCGAACTCGTGAGAGCTTTTGCTTGGGTCTTCGTTGAACATCTTCTTCATCTTGTTCTTCTTCTTGGCCTTCTTCATTGTTGACGTCGTCGTTCTCTTATCGTGGTGGAGAAGGAGGTTGTTGATGTTCGTCTTGACGTATTTCCTCGTTTTCTTCATCTTGGTGTGTCCCACTTGTGGATGCTTCCGTGTCGATTCTTGGTTCACCTTGTCGTGAAGTAGAAGCTTCCACTTGGACGGATGAAGTACTCTCCTTCACCTCCATTGGACGAATTTTGCCAATGGACAAGTCTTGAATTGCTTCTGAAGGGTCTTTGTCTCCTACATCAATTGGCAATTGCTCTACTTGCGAGCCATTAGATTCATCAAACTTCACATCTACCGTCTCTTCAACCTTTCGGGTGAAATTGTTGTAGACACGGTAAGTGTGAGAGTTTGAGCCATAACCAAGTAGAAAACCTTCATGAGATTTAGGAGCAAACTTTGAACGATGATGCTTATCAAGAATGTAGCACTTTGAGCCGAATACTCGAAAGTATCCAACTTGGGGTTTGTTACCGGTGAGAAGCTCGTATGCCGTCTTGCCGAGTAGCTTGTGAAGATATAAGCGATTTGTTGTGTGACAAGCTGTCTCAACCACTTCTGCCCAAAAGTGCTTTGGCGTCTTGTATTCATCAAGCATCATTCTTGCCATTTCGATGAGCGTCCGGTTCTTCCTCTCAACAACTCCATTTTGTTGAGGTGTGTACGTAGCCGAGAACTCGTGTGAAATCCCTTCTTCGTCAAGAAAGGTGTCCACATTTGCGTTCTTGAACTCCGTTCCATTGTCACTTTGAACCTTCTTGATCTTCACATCAAACTGATTTTGGGCCTTCCTAGCGAAGTTTCTGAAGATCTTCTAGACCTGTGACTTGTCATTAAGAAAGAACACCCACGTAAATCTTGAAAAATCATCAACTATAACTAGACCAAAAGAATTTCCACCGAGACTCTTGTAGGCGTTGGGACCAAAAAGATCCATGTGAAGTAGCTCGAGTGGCCTCCTTGTGGTCATGATGTTCTTCACGGGATGTCTTCCTCCAACCTGTTTACCTGCTTGACAAGCACTGCAAAGTCTATCCTTATCAAATATGACATCGTTGACTCCAAGGATATGATTTCCTTTAATAAGCTTGTCAAGGTTTCTCATGCCAACGTGACCTAGTCGTCTATGCCACAACCATCCTTTTGAGGATTTAGCAACAAATCAAGTTTTAGGTTGTGCCTTTTTAGAGAAATCTACAATGTAAAGATCACCTCTACGCATACCGGTAAAGACCATTTTATGATTGTCTCGACGAAATACTTGGCAATCTACCTCAGTAAATAGGACATTCAAACCGAAATCAGCAAGTCTAGATACTGAAAGTAAGTTGTAGCCAAGAGATTCAACGAGCATGACATTTTGAATGGAACTATCATGTGAGATGGCCACCTTACCAAGGCCAACCACTTTACCCTTTGAATTATCACCAAAGGTGACATATTTTCGAGGGCCGTCATTTTCAGCAAGCTCACGAAACATCTCTTCATCTCCGGTCATATGATCAGTACATCCACTATCAAGAACCCATTCCTTTCCTCCTGATTCATATCCCCGAAGATTTGCCATAAGACCAAAATGTCTCATTGCATCATCAAGATCGAAGTCACTATCATCATCATCATAATATTCATGTTCATCATGATCTTGTGACTCATCATTTCCTAGAGAGGGTAATTCATTAGATAAATGATCATCAAAGTGGTCACTTTTATGAATTCTTATAGCTTTGAATATGATATCATTAATGATTCCAACATCTCCTTTAGCATGCTTAAGATTGGTAAGTTCAAATAGACATTTACCAAAACTAGGATCACTAGGATCCATCTTACTCAAGGCAATAGATTTATGGAAAATTTCATCCAAAGTTTTCAAGGAATGATGGGGAAATCGTTCCTCAAGAAATTTCCATATAGTATAGGCACAACTTTGAGTAGGCAAACTAGCAATCAAGTTTTTGGGCAATCCTCTAGTGATGACCTCAATAGTTCTAAGATTGCGAATCATGTCAATATCTTCATCTAGGGTAGGATGCAAAGGATCAATATGAAGTGCACAAGGGCTAGCAATATACTTGTTCAAATGATATTGATTGAAGATTACAAGCATCTCATTTTTCCACTCATGAAAATACTTTCCATCAAGAATAGGCACTCTATGTCTAAGACTCCCTAGAGTAGACACATCCATCTTCCTCCAATGGTGATTAAACCAAGGCAATGGAGACCAATGCTCTGATACCACTTGTAGGATCTAGAAGTAGATGTGTCTAGAGGGGGGATTAGACACTTAATGCTAAAGTTGCAATTTTTAAGCTTTTTCCGTTTAAGTGGAGTTTAGGCACAATTTCAACACACACAATACATATCAAGCAAGCATGCAAAGAGTATATGAGCAGCGGAATGTAAAGCATGCAACTTGCAAGAATGTAAAGGGAAGGGTTTGGAGAAATCAAACGCAATGGGAGACACGGATGTTTTTCCCGTGGTTCGGATAGGTGGTGCTATCCTACATCCACGTTGATGGAGACTTCAACCCACAAAGGGTAATGGTTGCGAGAGTCCACGAGGGGCTCCACCCACAAAGGGTAACGGTTGCGCGAGCCCACACAGGGCTCCACCCACGAAGGGTCCACGAAGAAGCAACCACCCACAAAGGGTCCACGAAGAAGCAACCTTGTCTATCCCACCATGGCCATCGCCCACACAGGACTTGCCTCACTAGCGGTAGATCTTCACGAAGTAGGCGATCTCCTTGCCCTTACAAACTCCTTGGTTCAACTCCACAATCTTGTCGGAGGCTCCCAAGTGACACCTAGCCAATCTAGGAGACACCACTCTCCAAGAAGTAACAAATGGTGTGTAGGTAATGAACTCCTTGCTCTTGTGCTTCAAATGATAGTATCCCCAACACTCAACTCTCTCTCATAGGATTTGGATTTGGTGGAAAGAAGATTTGAGTGGAAAGCAACTTGGGAAGGCTAGAGATCAAGATTCATATGGTAGGAATGGAATATCTTGGTCTCAACACATGAGTAGGTGGTTCTCTCTCAGAACATACGAGTTGGAATGGTGTATGTGTTCTGATGGCTCTCTCTCCGAATGAAGAGGAGGTGGAGGGGTATATATAGCCTCCACACAAAATCCAACCGTTACACATAGTTTTCCAATCTCGGTGGGACCGAATCAACAAACTCGGTCGGACCGAAAAGGTAAACCTAGTGACCGTTAGAGATTTCGGTGGTACTGACTGGATCAACTCGGTGGGACCGATGTGCTAGGGTTAGGGTAAATCCAAAACTCGGTTTGACCGATTACTCAAACTTGGTGGGACTGATTTGGGTAATAAGTGAAACTGAGATTTGGCCAAGCAAACTCGGTGGAACCGATTGCATATCTCGGTGGGACCAAGAATATTGCAATGGGTAACAGAGAGTTTGCAAGACCATCTCGGTGAGACCGAGATCCCATCGGTGAGACCGAACTGATTAGGGTTTGGCTATGGCTTATGACAAGTGAAACTCGGTGGCGCCGGATAGGAAGAATCGGTAGGACTGAGTTTGGCTTAGGGTTTAGGTCATAAGTGGAAGTGGGAAAGTAGCTGAGGGTTTTGGAGCATATCACTAAGCACATGAAGCAAGAGGCTCATTAAGCAACACCTCATCCCTCCTTGATAGTATTGGCTTTTCCTAAAGACTCAATGTGATCTTGGATCACTAAAATGTAAAATGAGGAGTCTTGAGCTTGAAGATTTAGCCAATCCTTTGTCCTTAGCATCTTGAAGGAGTTCCCACAACCTTTAGTCCATGCCACTCCATTGTTGAACTTATCTGAAACATGCTAGATCGAAATGTTAGTCCAACAAGAGATATGTTGTCATCAATTATCAAAACCACCTAGGGAGCACTTGTGCTTTCACCATCTCAACCATGACATCAAAGGACCTTGTTCCTTTTGGTGAAGAATATGAGATCCCTAGCGGATCTGATGAAGAAAATCATGCCGCTGCTTCGTCAGAGCAGATTGATGAAGAAATTGAAGTGGATACGATCCCTTCAACACCTGTCATCTCCTCGTCCATGCCTCAGTTCACAGCTGAAGAGGCTGGCGTTGAAGAAATGGAAGATGAAGATGTGGATGTTGGCTGCTCCTCACCCATAGTTAGTGATGAATTCTGGGAAAGTCAGCATCCAAACTCTCCAATGTTCACACCATTGCAGCAAATACCTTAGTCCCCCGCACAAACTGTTCAAATGGGATCTAAAGAAACTCACCCCACTTCATCTGTACATGAGGAAATTCCAGCCACTAGTGCTAAAGAAACTGCTGCTGAACATCTGAAGACGCAGACTGCCACTGAAGAGGAACCAGAAATTCCTCAGCTGAAGAACCTGAGATTACGATTCCTGAGGTCATGATGCAACTCACTGACACTCCTCTGCCCAAGCCAAAGGATCCATTCTCACGCAAGCAAAAGTTCAAGGCTGATGATTTCTTCGGCGAGCATATATTCTTCGAAGACTACAACTCTTATAACTCTGCTCGCATTAGGAAGAGGCATTTCTGGACTGCTAGTTAAGCCAATTTCTATTCCTCAGTGTTGTTCAACAAGGAGAAAATCTTCTACCATGAGCATATTCCTCACATGGATATGGAATCTCTGTCATGCTTCGCACCAGTCCTCAGTGTTCTTCACGACGCTAGACCGCTAAACTTTTGTTCTGACATTTGCGATTGGAATGAAGAACTGATTCTTCAATTCTATGCAATGATGCACATCACCGGAGATGCTGAAGATGTGAATTCATGGGTGCTAGACTGGATGTCTGAAAACACTCACTACACTGCACCAGCCTCTGAATTGCTTCGTGCTCTACCACTCAGTCCTCCCCTTGAAGAAGCTCGCTACATCTACAGTGAACCTGAGCTCACACATCATTACATGCAGGTGCTAATGAAACCTTTGAAGCCAGGTCAAGCACCCAGAACCAAATTCCTCGTGAAGGAATTGTTGTATGTGCCCAAAACTGTCTATCATATTCTTACGAGGACAATCGGTCCTATCAAAGGCCACGACTCATCTGATGAGGAAATTGTTGGCATCATGAAGAATCTGGTATTCAACATCGTTCATGGCATTCCTGTCAATTATCATGATTTCTTCATGAGGACTATGGCAAATGTTGCACTGTCTCCGTTTGAGCTGAAGCCTTATGCTCCTTGGATTATGAGATTCCTCAGGACAAGGTCTTCACTCAACTACAAAGCTGATTTCCAGAATCACCTCAGCTATGTAACGCCCCGAGACCGATGTGCCAGGTGTCCTCCAGTTATTCGCTGTTGTTGCCTTGTCATTGCTTGCGTGTCATGCATTGCATATCATGTCATCATGTGCATTTCATTTGCATACATGTTCGTCTCATGCATCCGAGCATTTTTCCCGTTGTTCGTTTTGCAATCTGGCGCTCCTATGTCACCCGGTGTCCCTTTCTACCTCTTTTTCATGTGCAGGTGTTAAACATTTCTGGATTGGACCGAGACTTGCCATGCGGCCTTGGTTTACTACCGGTAGACCGCATGTCAAGTTTCGTACCATTTGGACTTCGTTTGATGCTCCAACGGTTAACCAAGGGACCGAAAAGGCCTCGTGTGTGTTGTAGCCCAACACCCCCATTTTGGCCCAAAACCCACCAAAACCCTCTCCATCATCTAGAGCGTTCGTTCACGATCGCGTGGCTGAAAACCGCACCTCATTTGGACTCTCCTAGCTCTCTCTACCTATAAATAGGTGGCCTCCCCCGAAAATTTCACGGTACAAACCCTAGTCTCCCCCTTCCTCGCGTCGCCGGACACGTCCACCGTGTGCCGGACATATCCGCCACCGTCCCTCGTCCAGTCCGGCGCCGCCACGTCACCCCACCGCCGTCTCCACCGCGCTCCACCGCGCCGGCCCTCCTGGCCCAGATCGGGGCCCGCCCGAGCCCATCGGGGCCCGGACGAGCCCGCGCGCGCCACCAACCGCACCGGACCTTGCCGGTTGTCCCCGTCGTCGTCTCGTGCCATCTCACCAGACCTCGTCGTTAGCGCCGCCGCCTCGCGCTCCACCGCGCGCCGCTCGCCGCCAGGTCGCCGGCCCCGTCGCACCCTCTCCTTCCCCCTCTGCCTGCCTCACCTCTCTCTCCCTCTCCCGCAGGGGTCCCTGCCATGGTCGTCCCGCCCTCGCTGTTGCCAGATCCCGCCTCCATGGACGTCGTCGTCATCCACTGCGGCCAGATCCGGGATCCACGTGCTTGGATCTGCCCATTTCTGGCACCTCCCGCGCGTCCCCGACCTTCGCAGTCTCGCTGGAGTTCCCATGCGTCGTCGCGTCTCTGCCATGGATGCCGTTCTTCTGTTCGGGCGGAAGGAAGAGGACGAGCGCCCTCTCGGGCCCCGCTCGTTCTCTCATGGGCCGCAGCTCCTTCTGGCCCAGCAGCGTCGGCCTGCCAGGGCTGCCCGTCCTTCCCCGTCCTGGGCCGAGCCCATTGGGTGAGCGCCCGCTATATCCCGCGCGTGCGCGTTTTAACTATTCGACGCTCATTGAAATTTTACTAAGTCCCTGAGATTTCTAGATTCAAATACCCATGTTCATCATGTCATAACTTTGCATCTGTAGCTCCGTTTTGGGCATATAGCATATCAAAATGTTCATCTCAGAGAGTACATCATTTCAACTCATTGCATCATTTTCATTTGAGTTCATCTTGATGCCCGAAATACTGTTGGAAGAATGCTATTTGAGATAATTGTCAGATCTGCTGCTCCAATTAGATATTTGTCATTTTTTCCATGATTATTGTGTGCATGATATGCCCCTGAGTTCTACATATGTTTTGTTATATATTTTGCCATCTTTCCATAGGTGCAACCCATATATTTTTGTGATGGGTGTGGTGACTAGCACAAGCTTGCAAAGTGGTGCATTCGTTAATGCTGATTTCAGGGACTTAGCAATTCCACTAAGCCCTTGATCTGTTTATCTCAATATGCCATATGTTCATCTCGTTTCCTAGTGATCCGTGCCTCTTTTGAGGTTAATCAGTAAGGATGTTTTGTTAATCTTGTAGTGCTCTATCCATCCATGTCTTTGTTTGCAATTATGGAGCACCCTAGCTTGAGTCAATCGAGCTCTACTTTTGCTATTTCGTGAATCTGGGCAGATTGTCTACTTGTTAGCGATTTTGCCGAGGATGTCGTAGTTGATCCGTGCATGCTATGTTATTATTCTTGCCATGTCTAGCTTGTATAATGTGTATTCTTGATGGGTGTATGCTTAGATTGTCATGACTTGCTCTGTAGTGAGTGCATCGAGCTCGTAAATATGCCTACTTGATATCTGTTTTGCATGCTCCAGTTTTCACTAAGTCTGAAAACTGATTATGTTTTTGCCATGTTCACATGCTTGCAAATGTATTTTCTGATCCCTTTTGGCTCAAGGTCACTAAGCGACTTTTGTTAAGCGCTTTGAGTAGCTCCATGACATGCTTTACTTTGCCATGTTCAGGTCCTGTAGCATACAGTTTTCATGCTCCAAAGTGTGCTACCTGATCTGAGATTCCAGACAAGTGTTAATTTCACTAAGTCTGAAATCTGTTTACCAAATGCATTTTTGCCATGCTTGTTTGAACCTGTTAATGGATGAATTGGCCGTAGCCCAGTGTTCATCTTTTGTTAAGCATCATGAATGGATCCCTGCCATGTATTTTGTTGCCATGTTTGAGTGCGGTAGCATGTTCATCTTGTTGCATTTAGATGGCTACTTGCTGGATATCGCAAATCGGTGCCATATTTGAATCGCTTGCCATTTCCAAACCGTGACTCCGATTCTGGTGATCTTTATATCGTTTTCAAGCGATTTCATCTCACCTTTCCAGTGGCACACTTGGATTTCCAAGTTGAGGCCAGGTTCATTCATTCCTTGTCAAATCTTGCATATGCATCGCATATCGCATCCCACATAGCATACCATGTTTGCATCATATTGTTTGAACTTTGCACGTGGTTGATTGTGTTCCGTTTGCTTGTTTTGTCTTGTTTGGGTAGATCCGAGAGACGAGTTCGCTAACAAGGAGCTCGTTGAGTTTTCTTTCGAGGATCCAGTCAACTCTGACAACTTTGCAGGCAAGATGATCATACCCTCGAAATCACTACTATCTTTGCTTTGCTAGATGCTCGCTCTTTTGCTATGCCTATGCTACAATGCCTACCACTTGCTTATCATGCCTCCCAAATTGCCATGTCAAACCTCTAACCCACCATGTCCTAGCAAACCGTTGAATGGCTATGTTACCGCTTTGCTCAGCCCCTCTTATAGCGTTGCTAGTTGCAGGTGAAGATTGGAGGTCGTTCCTTGTTGGAACATTATTTACTTGTTGGGATATCATTATATTATCTTGTTATCTTAAAGCATCTATATACTTGGTAAAGGGTGGAAGGCTCGGCCTTATGCCTGGTGTTTTGTTCCACTCTTGTCGCCCTAGTTTCCGTCATATCGGTGTTATGTTCCCGGATTTTGCGTTCCTTACGCGGTTGGGTTATAATGGGAACCCCTTGACAGTTCGCCTTGAATAAAACTCCTCCAGCAATGCCCAACATTGGTTTTACCATTTTCCACCTAGCCTTTTCTTTCCCTTGGGTTCTACAGACTCAAGGGTCATCATTATTTCAACCCCCCCCCCTCGGGCCAGCGCTCCTCTGAGTGTTGGTCCAAACTAGAGCCCCTTGCAGCGCCACCTCGAGGAAACTCGAGGGCTGGTTTTAGTTGTACGGACTGCTCATCTCGAGTGTGCCCTGAGAACGAGATATGTGCAGCTCCTATCGGGATTTGTCGGCACATTCGGCGGTGTTGCTGGATTTGTTTTAACTTGTCGAAGTGTCTTGTAGAACCGGGATACCGAGTCTGATCGGAACATCTCGGGAGGAGGTCTATTCCTTCGTTGACCGTGAGAGCTTGTCATGGGCTAAGTTGGGACTCCCCTGTAGGGATTTGAACTTTCGAAAGTCGTGCCCACGGTTATGGGCAGATGGGAATTTGTTAATGTCCGGTTGTAGATAACTTGAACCTTAACTTAATTAAAATGAATCAACCGTGTGAGTTACCGTGATGGTCTCTTTCCGGCAGAGTCCGGGAAGTGAACACGGTGTTGGAGTCATGCTTGACGTAGGTTGTTCTAGGATCACTTCTTGATCATAGTTTCTCGATCGTGCTTTGCCTTCTCTTCTCGCTCTCATTTGCGTATGTTAACCACCATATGTGCTAGTCGCTTGTTGCAGCTCCACCTCATACCTTTACCTTACCCATAAGCTTAAATAGTCTTGATCGCGAGGGTGCGAGATTGCTGAGTCCCCGTGACTCACAGATACTTCTAGAACCAGTTTGTAGGTGCCGATGAGTCCGTGCAGTTGACGCAACTAAGCTCAAGGAGGAGCTCGATGAAGATCTTGTCATTTGTGTTGTTTCGTTCTAGTTGATCAGTAGTGGAGCCCAGTTGGGGTCTATCGGGGACCTTGTCGCATTTGGGGGTTCTTCTTTTATTTTGGTTCCGTAGTCGGACCTTGATTGTATTTGGATGTTGTAATGCTTTATTCATGTATTGTGTGAAGTGGCGATTGTAAGCCAACTATGTATCTCTTTCCCTTATGTATTACATGGGTTGTGTGAAGATTACCTCACTTGCGACATTGCTTTCAATGCGGTTATGCCTCTAAGTCATGCTTCGACATGTGGGAGATATAGCCGCATCGAGGGCGTTACAAGCTACTTGCCCCCAATTGAAGTCCTCAAGCAGACATATTCCTCCGTTGATGGAAAGGGCAAGGCACCAGCTATTATTGATGAAGGCATTCGTCCATTGGATGGTCAGTTTCGCAAAGCTGCATCTTATTCCACCAATGATGACTCTACCACACATGACTCTGCCAATGCACCCAAGTCCACTCCTCAAGCCACTGCTCCGCGCGTGATGAATGACCATGAACTTCTGCTTAGTCTTCACCAGAAGGTGGATCAAAATCACAAATGGGTTAAGCGTCAGTTTGATTCTCTTCTTCACAACATGACTGCTACACACAATGCAGTGAAGAAAAACCACTACTACCTCCATCAAGTCTTCGGTCGCACCTGGGCAATCCTGTCACATCTGTATGGTGAAGAAGATCTGAAGAAAATGGGTCTCAAAGAAGATTTTGACTGGTCTGCACCTCCACCGAAGAAATTCAAGAAGTTCAAGGTTCCTTCTCTGGTGGCCAGCTCATATTCTTCATCGCGCGACACTGATGAACATGAAGACTTGGACAACACTGCGATAGGCCCTACTACAACAAACGACCCCAACAACGCTGGCGCTCCTTCATCAACTTGATATTCTTTAGGGGTGTTAGTCCTCATATTCGATCCTTTTGGTCATTTGATGACAAAGGGGGAGAATTTTGAGTTAGTCTTCAAGCGGGTCTTTCTATATGGGCATTTTTTGTTAAGTTACAACTCTCGTTCTTCTGAGACTTTATTGGATCGAGTTGTAATCTTAAACCCGATGGTGCTCTGATACTTTTGAGACGTTTTTCTGCATACTTATTCCTCGTTAAATATTATTGCACGCATGGTGAACTACATCAGTCACCATATTTCATCATGCATTTCAAATTCTTCATTGTTATATGTAAATGCGTGTATGAATTACAAGATATAGGGGGAGATCTCCATGATTCAACTCTTCAAGTGTGCATTGCTTCAAAGCAAATTCCTCGCTATGCCCATCTTCAGGGGAAGTTCTTCTATATCTTGCAATCAAATTCCTCAATATCACTAGTTACACTTCATATGTTTATCCCCATTGAAAACTTAACCTATATTGTCATCAATCACCAAAAAGGGGGAGATTGTACGTGCATCTAGTGCCCCTTAGTGATTTTGATGTATTGAAGACTTATAGGTTAAGGGACTAATGTGTTTGTGAGTGTACACAGGTTTATAAGTCAATGAGGAGTTTGATATTTACAGAGAAAGTCGACCCCTAAAAATGAAGTTCTTCGACTGAAGACTTTGAATTTCTGAAGACTTTGAAAGTGAAGAAATTGGTGTGGCCTTAAAGACTTGGTATTCATTCGAGGAACATGAAGCGTGAAGACTTTTGTTTTCGTAGTTTCATTTTCTCTTTCTTGAGTCATAGGAAACACCGTACTGTTAAAGGGGGTCGAGGAAATACTAAGGAAAAAATTCCATGTGATGCTCAACTCAAAATCCTACACCTATCAATTCCTTCGAGTGAAGCCATTGGAAATCTCATACAGTTCAGTCAATTTCTTCAGTGACCGAGACGAAGTTCTTCTGGTCTCTGAGGAATTTGTCCTGACTGAGGAGTTAGGAATTCGCCAGTGCGGATTGCCTACACAGTGAGGAACATGATAGACCTGAGGATTTTGCTACTCAAAATTCCGACCGTTGTTGTGCTATGCGCCAGCTGTCCCAAAATATATATCCACCTAACGGTCATATCATTGAAGGGCATTTATGTCTTATCATGTCGGGCTGCTCCCTAGGCTATAAATAGCCGCCCCCTACAACCACTAGTTGGTTGGCTGCTCCAAGAGAAACTGACACTTGTCATTTGAGAGCAACCCATCCTCTGAGGACTTTGAGCGAAAATCATCAAGTGAGGAAAAACCCAAAACCCAAACACCTACAAACCCCAAGTGATTGAGCATCACTGAAGAGATTGATCCTGCGTGGATCCGACGCTTGTTACCTTTGAAGACTGTGCTTCTTCCAGATGGTTAGGCGTCATGGTCTAGAGCATCCAAGAGGAATTGTGGATCGCCGAGTGACCAAGTTTGTGAAGGTTTGGAAGTCACCTGAAGACTTACCACGAGTGATTGGACGAGGTCTGTGTGACCTTAGTTCAAGGAGAATACGGTGAGGACTGGGTGTCCTGAGCTGCGTGTTCAGGACTGGGTGTCCGGGACTGTGTGTCCTCAAGTTTAAATACTCAGCCGCTCCAACCAGACATACAACTGAGACAGCAGTTGGAACTGGTCTACCAAATCATTGTTTTCACCAAGCTTATTGGTTCCATTTCCTCAACTCTTTCATTTCCTCATAATTGAGTTGTGTACTTGTTCATATCTGTGTTTGAAGACTTTGACTGAAGACTTTCTCAATTTCCTCAGTTCAATTTCTTCAGTCTGTTTGTCTTCATCCTGTGTTATCTTGTGCTTACGCTTCCTGTACTCTGTGCTTGTCTTCATTTCATCATGATGACTATGCTTGTATTCTGTTATGTTTACTTTTGAGTACTTATTCCGCTGCTAGTAGTTCTTCGCTAAGGAATTTCCTCACCGGCAAATTCCTCAGTGAAGAATTTCATAAAAATCGCCTATTCACCCCCCCCCCCTCTAGTCGATATAACGCACTTTTAGCAATCTTGATGGCACTCTCATTATCACAATAGAGTGACACATTCTTCACATTGATGTCGTAGTCCTTGAGAGTTTGCTTCATCCATAGCAATTGAGCACAACACGATCCAACAGCGATGTACTCAGCTTCAGCGGTAGAAAGTGATACGCAGTTCTGTTTCTTCGAATACCAACAGACCAAGGATCATCCGAGGAAATGGCATGTGCCTGATGTTGACTTGCGGTCCACACGATCACCAGCATAGTCAGAGTTTGAATATCCAATGAGATCAAAAGCCGAGCCCTTGGGATACCATAATCCAAGTGTTGGAGTGTGAGCTAGATATCGAAGAATATGCTTCGCAGCCTTATGGTGTGATTCCTTCGGTGTAGCTTGAGAGCGGGCACACATGCAAACACTAAGCATAATATGTGGCCTAGATGCACATAAATACAATAAAGAACCAATCATGGAGCGGTATACCTTTTGATCAGAGTCAATACCGTTTTCATCAGTGCATAGATGGCCATTTGTGGGCATAGGGATTTTGACGCCTTTGCAATCTTGCATGCCGAATTTCCTCAATACATCCTTGAGGTATTTTTCCTGAGATATGAATATGCCATTGCACTATTGACGGATCTGAAGACCTAAGAAGAATTTCAATTCTCCCATCATAGACATTTGATATTCTTCACTCATCATGTAGGCAAATTCACCACTGTAACATTGGTCGGTACAGCCAAAGATGATATCATCAACATATATTTGGCACACAAATAATTCATCATCATAAGCTTTGGTGAAAAGAGTTGGGTCAAGTGAACCGGGTTTGAAGCCTTTCTACATGAGGAATTCCTTCAAAGTGGCATACCACGCCCGAGGGGCCTGCTTGAGGCCATAGATGGCCTTATTGAGTCTGAAGACTTTGTCGGGATGCTTTGGATTCTCAAAACCTGGGGGTTGAGCAACATATACTTCTTCCTCAAGCTTACCATTGAGGAATGCACTTTCAACATCCATTTGATATAAGATGATATTATGATGGTTAGCATAAGCAAGTAATATGCGAATAGCTTCAAGTCTAGCAACAAGTGCAAAAGTTTCATCGAAATCAATTCCTTCAACCTATGTGTAGCCTTGAGCTACAAGTCGTGCCTTATTCCTCACCACAAGGCCATTTTCATCTTGCTTGTTGTGATAGATCCATTTTGTGCCGATGATAACGAGGGTCTGGTCGCTTGACAAGTTCCCAGTCGTTGTTGAGCTTGAACTGATGTAATTCCTCTTGCATAGCTTGAATCCACTCGGGCTCCAGAAATGCCTCATCTACCTTAGTGGGCTCTGTGATAGAGACAAAAGCAAAGTGCCCACAAAAGTTAGATAAATGTGAAGCTTTTGAGCGTGTGAGAGGACCTGGTGCATTGATGTTGCTGGTGATTTTCTCAATCTACACTTCATTAGCGACGCGAGGATGAGCTGGTTGACAATGAGGAATTTGCTCAGCATTTTCTTCAGAGCCATTTTCTTCAGGTGCACCAACATGATGTTCTTCATGTTCTGGAATGGCTTCTTCGGCAGATTCTTCGGTAGGAATGACATCCTCAGTAGCCTTGAACTTAATGGATTCCTCAGGAGGTATTTCATCTATCACAGGAGGTAGGTGCTCTCTTTGCGAGCCATTAGTCTCACCGAACCGCACATCTGTAGTTTCAACAACCTTGTGGTGATAGGTGTTGAAGACTCTGTAGGTGTGCGAGTCCTTACCATAACCAAGCATAAAACCTTCATGTGCTTTCGGTGCAAATTTAGAACTGTGATGAGGATCTCTAATCCAGCATTTGGCACCGAAGACTTTGAAATAACTCACATTGGGTTTCTTGTCAGTGAGGAGTTCATATGCAGTCTTCTTGAAGAATTTGTGAAGATATACTCTGTTGATGATGTGGCACGCAATATCAATTGCCTCAGACCAGAAGCGAGGAGGCGTCTTGTACTCATCAAGCATAGTGCGGGCCATCTCAACAAGAGTCATGTTCTTGCGCTCCACGATGCCATTTTGCTGAGGAGTATAGGGAGCAGATAACTCATGAGTAATACCAAGTTCATCAAGATAGTCATCGAGATCGGTGTTCTTGAACTCAGTTCCATTGTCACTTCTGATGTGCCTGATCTTCACACCAAAGTTGGTTGAAGCCCTCGAGGAAAATCTTTTGAAGACTTCCTGCACTTCAGTTTTGTAAGTGATGATATGCACCCATGTATATCGAGAATAATCATCAACAATGACAAAGCCATATAAAGATGCAGCATTAGTAAATGTGGCATAGTGAGTAGGGCCAAAAAGATCCATGTGAAGCAATTCAAATGGACAAGTGATAGTCATGATGGTCTTTGAGGGATGTTTGGCCTTGGTCATCTTTCAAGCTTCACAAGCTCCACACGAATGGTCCTTGAGGAATTTGACACCCTCGATGCCAATGACATGCTTTTTCTTCGCGAGCGTGTGCAAGTTCCTCATCCCAGCATGACAAGTCGTTGATGCCATAGCCAGCCTTCTGAAGCTTTTGCAAGTAGACATGTAGCAGGTTGTGGTCCTGTAGAGAAATCAACAATATACAAATCTGCTCTCCTAAAGCCTTCGAAGACTTTGGAATTGTCAGCTTCCATGATCACAACACAATGATACTTGCCAACGACGACAACCATATCAAGATCACAAAGCATTGAGACATACATGAGGTTGAACCCCAAGGACTCGACAAGCATGACTTTGTCCATGTGCCGATCCTTTGAGATTGCAACCTTACCTAGACCCAATACCTTGCTTTTGCCTTTGTCGGCGTATGTGATATGCTTCAGATGCGATGGATATAAGGGAGCATCCATCAATAGATTCTTGTCACCAGTCATGTGATTTATGCATCCACTATCGAGGACCCACTCAGTGGCTTTGGGTTGATCATCCTGCAGATGAATTAGTGCAACTTACGAACTCATATACTTCATTAGTGAAGAATATGTCATCAACTCATCAGATCAATTTCATCAAGAAATAGAACAGATATAGCAATGTGAGGACGTGAGAAATGAAAATTCATTTCTTCATGATTAGCTTGCGTCCTTTCAAGCATATCCAGGTCTCCAACAAATTCTTCAGACGTTTAAGTTCGTCTGGAGACCTGACCCTGCATAAGAGATTAGTTCTTTTTCTTTACCACCCACATCTGAAGGGGTGGCAAAGAGTTCATCATTCTGCGAGCTCCATAAGAGAAAGGTGGCATAGATGCCATTCCACTTCATTTTGCATAAGAGGGGTTAGGGTAAGCATATGAGTAAGCAGAGAAATTCTTTGAGGATTTATGAACATAATGATTTGAAGAATAGTGCACATATCCATAGTCCTTAGCCTTTCCCTGCAAAACAGACGTGTTAGCACAATGATGTTCATGTGAGGACTTTGATCCTTTTGAGGAATTTGGTCTGTATGAGGACTTGGATCCATATGAAGAATTTGGTCCATGTGAAGAGTTTGATCTGGGGTTCCTATTCTTCACAGGTGGTGTCATGATGACGTTCACTTGAAGACTTTTAAGGCACCTTTTGGGAACCCAGATTTTCTTCATAGGGGGGTCGTTCCTGCAGTTAGTGCCAACATATCTAGCAAATACTTCACCATCCTGGTTTTTGAACAGTTTGTAATTGGAGTCAAATGATTCATCAGAAGAATATGAAGATTCACATGTAAAGCCAGATAAAGTAGATGGATCCACTGAAGGTCCCTTTGTGGCAACCCATGAGGTTTTGGGATACTGCTTAGGTTTCCAGTAGGTCCCATCAGCATTGAGTTTCCTCTCAAAGGCAATACCATATTTCCTAGGGTTCCTGTTGAGGATCTGCTTCTTAAGCACATCACAAAGAGCCTGATGCCCTTTGAGGCTTTTGTACATGTCTGTCACATACAATTCCTTCAGCCCTGCATGGTCAGTGATACTAGTAGCATCCTCAAATGAGGAATTAGTGATAGCAGAGACAGGTGAAGAATTTTTAGCAATAGAAGCAGTTGAACATTCAGGTGAAGAATTAGCAAATTCACGTTCAATGCACTTCAAACATGGAGGATTAAACTCTTCTTGAGCAGTGCTGATTTGTTGAGCAAGTAATGAATCACGCTCCTTCTGAAGATCTTCATAACTCACTCTTAACTGCTCAAGATCTTGCTTTCTTTGAAGAAATTCATAAGAAAGCTTCTCATGATCAGATAAGAGAGTGTTATGATGACTCTGAAGGTTATCAAACTTGGACTGGAGTCCCTAAAGAATTTTAGCCAAAGCTTTAGAATGATCCATTTCTTCACCCAACATATCATTGCTCTCATCTAGCATGTTTTGAACTTTTTCCAAAGCTCTTTGTTGTTTAGTGGCAAGGGAAGCAAGTTTGACATAACTGGGTCCAAATTCATCACCAGATTCATCATCACTAGACTCAGATAAGTAGCATACGGTTACCTTGGCACCTTTTACCATAAGGCATGGTGCAGAGGATGATGATTCTGGATTGAAAGTCATACCTTGCGCGATTTCATGAAATCCTCAAACCAGGGTTCATGGTGAGATCGATGGCCTTCATAGACCTTAGAGAGTTGGTCCCAGATGAGCTTCGCATGGCAGAGATGCATAACGTTCCTGAACTGATTTTGTGACATGCTGGAGCAGATGATGTCCTTCGCCGTGAGGTTGAGTAGCGTGTACTTGCGAATATCATCAGCCTCCGCCTTCTTGCATAGGTCAGTAAGACCAATCTCAGTGACGGTCCAGAGTTTGCTGTTCATCGCCATGAGGCGCTTCTTCATCATGGCCTTCCACTTGTGATAATCATGACCGTCAAAGATGGGGCATGTCACAGTCTTCATTCCCACGGTAGACATAACTAAAAATCCGGGCGGTTAAACCAAAATCACACAAAACAAGGGAGTACCTTGCTCTGATACCAATTGAAACTGCGTTAAGTCGACTAGAGGGGGTGAATAGGCGATTTTTGTAAATTCTTCACTGAGGAATTTCAGGGTGAGGAAATTCCTGAGTGAAGAACTACTTGCGGTGGAATAAGTACTTAGATGCACACATGACATAACATAAGCATGGACATCATGATGAATTGAAAACAAGATACTGAGCAGAAAGCGTAAGCACAGGATAAAACAGGATGAAGACAAACAAACTGAAGAAATTGAACTGAGGAAATTGAGAAAGTCTTCAGTCAAAGCCTTCAAACAGATATGAACAAGCACACAACACAGTAATGAGGAAATGAAGGGGTTGAGGAATTAGAACTAGTAAGCTTGGTGAAGACAATGATTTGGCAGACCAGCTCCAACTGCTGTGACAGTTGTACGTCTGGTTAGAGCGGCTAGGTATTTAAACCTGAGGACGCACAGTCCCGGACACACAGTCCTCACCGTATTCTCCTTGAACTATGGTCACACAGACCTCGTCCAATCACTCGTGGTAAGTCTTCAGGTGACTTCCAACCTTCACAAACTTGGTCACCCAGTGATCCACAATTTTCTCTTGGATGCTCTAGACCATGACGCCTAACCGTCTGGAGGATGCACAGTCCTCAAAGGTAACAAGCGTCAGTTCCACACAGGAACAATCTCTCCAGTGATGCTCAATCACTTTGGTTTGTAGGTGTTTGTTTTGGGGTTTTGGGTTTTTCCTTACTTGATGATTTTCGCTCAAAGTCCTCGGAGGATGGGATGCTCTCAATGACAAGTGTTAGTTTCTCGCAGAGCAGCCAACCAGCTAATGGTTGTAGGGGGCGGCTATTTATAGCCTAGGGAGCAGCCTGACATGATAAGACATAAATGCCCTTCAATGATATGAACGTTGGTGGGTAGATATTTTGGGACAGCTGGCGTGTAGCACAGCAACGGTCGGAAATTTGACTATCAAATTCCTTAGGGCTATCATGTTCCTCACTTGTAGGTAATCCGCACTGGCGAATTCCTAACCCCTCAGTCAGAACAAATTCCTCAGAGACCAGAAGAACTTCATCTCTATCACTGAAGAATTGACTGAACTGTATGAGATTTCCAATGGCTTCACTCGAAGGGATTGGTAGGTGTAGGATTTTGAGATGAGCATCACTTGGAAACTTTTCCTTAGTTTTACCTCGACCCCCTTTAATAGTATGGTGTTTCCTATGACTCAAGAAAGATAAAGTGAAACTACAAAAACAAAAGTCTTCACGCTTCATGTTCCTCGTATAAATAACAAGTCTTCACAGTCACACCAATTTCTTCACTTTCAAAGTCTTCAGAAAGTCTTCAGAAATCCAAAGTCTTCAGTTGAAGACATTCATTTTTAGGGGTCAACTTTCTTTGTAAATATCAAACTCCTTATAGACTTATAGACCTTTGTACACTCACAAACGCATTAGTCCTTAACCTATAAGTCTTCAATACACCAAAATCACTAAGGGGCACTAGATGCACTTGCAATGGTGCCTCATTTGGTCTTCTCCCGAAGCTTCTAGTGTCTCTTTTGTCCAGAAAAAAATCTCCAAAAAGTTTCATGGCATTCGGACTTCGTTTGGTACTGATATTCTGCGAAACCAAAAACAAGCAAAAAACAGCAACTGACACTAGGCACTAAGTTAATAGGTTAGTCCCAAAAATGATATATAATTGCTTGAAGGTGTCTATAAAACATCCAAGATTGATAATATGATAGCATGGAACAATCAAAAATTATAGATACATTGGAGAAGTATCAACGCATTTTTGGATAATACATGAGTGTAGCATACATTGACAATGTGCACTCTTCCCTCTATAGCGCTGTCATGGACAATATTTGGTTCAATGAGGCTTTGATGCTAACTCTTAATTAGCCACCGCCCTGGAAAACATGGCTCAAAGTCTTGGGTTTGTTAGGATGTAAGTGCAGTACATGTCGCTATGGCTTAGGACCTGGCCGAGCAAGCACTACTATGTGTAGTGCAAGGGTCTCTGAGGTCGTGTCATGCATGATGATGATGTTTATTTTGTGGTAGCTAGGGCTTGAAAACTATTGATGACATGTATATTTTGATGAACTGGTATATATTAACCCGTCAGATGGTGAACTTGCCGTGGTAGGATTACACCTTCCTTTTGATGTCATGGTAGGATGAACTTGTGATGCTTTTGGGTGTATGAATGCATGCTTATGTTGCAGATGTTCTTGTCATTTTGTGTTGTTTGCCTTGCTTGTTGAAATATTGTTCTTCTGTCTACGTAGATGAAGTGGTATTTGGTGTACTCAAGGATGGTTCTAGCAGTCAAAGTGAATAGTTGTAAGAACTGCTATAGAGGGTTTGAGACCAAAGAGTAGACAAAGTATTGTTCCAAGTTCGTCAGCAAAGAGAAGCGCAATCGTGGAGTAACCAAGGTTGAGGAACTTCATAATGTTCGGAGAATTCATCACCATTGTTGTTTGCAGTTATTCTCTGAGTGTATGTAACATGCAACGGTAGCATCGGTTAGAGTGGTAGCCTGTAAGCTCACCACATTGGTGTGCAAGATAACGACATATGGCCATATGTGTAAACAAAACACATCTTCGTGCACCATTCTAACCCAAAATTCCTAAACACAGGCACCCAAACACTACAGGTTAATTGCCACCCTAATGCAGCCTAAGACTTTGTGGCCAATCAAATTGGTTGCGGAATATGAACCAGAGGGTGTATCACTCCAACCAAGCTGCACTGGGTCACTCATGCAAGGGCGTTAAAGTCTATGCAAGCAACTAAACACGTCCTTAGGGCAACTCCAATGCGCGCGCCCCAAATGGTCTGGTCGTGTCCATTTGGGGGTAAACAGACAGAACAGACGGGCCAATGTGCGGGAACAAATAGACCAATGTCTATTTTCGGTCCGCTTTCAACCCATTCGTGGCCCAACTTTGGGCCGCATTTGCGGCCAAACGAATGCGCGCGAACGGTCGGGACGCGTGCCATTGTCCTCCCATGGCCCGCCCTTTGGTGGCACAGATGCCCTATTTCTCTTCCCCTGCCGTCCCTCCCCCTCCACCCCCCTCCCCCGCCATCGCTGCTGTCACCTTCCACCAAGGCCGTCCGAACCACGACCAGGCCATGGCATAGCCGCCCCATGCCCATGTTCCGGAAAGCTTTTTGTCGGTGTTTGTGGTTCCTTGTTGCCGGTGGGAGAGAAGCTAAGGCCGCCGACATCGCCCATTGACCCCAACAACTTCCGGCAAGCGCTGCATTGCCGCAGGGCACGCACCACCACCACCACCGACCCCAACCTTGCTTTGTTGCCTGCGAGGGGAGCTGGACGTGCACTTTCCGGCCACGTCTCAACCACGACCGCAAGGTGTTCGACGCTTTGCTCACAAGGTACAATGGATAGCGGGGATGAGTATTTCTTTCACAACTTCATTTGATCATCAGACGATTCGTCCTCGGATGATGAAGAGCTTGTGGTGGCTGCATTGGTCATCCATGACCACATTAGTAGGAAGCGGTCGCGGTTCAAGGATCAATCCCCGGCCATGCTCCAGCCTTGAACCACAATAGGGAGAAAGGCCACACCCTTCTCTATGTCATTTACTTTGAGAATGTCGCACTCTTCAAACCACATCAATTTCATTGCCGATTTCGAATGAGGAGACATGTATTCAATCGTATTCGGGAGGGAGTGGTACCTGCATGCTTGCATATGGAATTCCTGGTGATCTTGTGGATGAGTATGTGTGTATGAGTGAGTCCACATGTCTCCTCTCAATGTACAATTTTTGCAAGGCCGTGGTGGCAGCATTTGGCGCTGAGTACCTGAGAGAGCCAACTGCCGCTGCTACAGAGAGGTTGTTGGTGATCAATGTCGATAGGGGCTTTCCGGGAATGCTTGGTAGTATATATCGTATGCACTGAAAGTGGAAGAACTGTCCAATTGCTTGGTAGGGGCAGTACAAGGGGCATGTGAAAGGTGCCACTGTCATACTTTAAGCGATTGCTTCACAAGATCTGTGAATATGACATTATTTCTTCGGCATGGCTGGTTCTCACAATGATATCAACGTGCTTTAGCATCCTCCAGTGTTTGCAAGGATTGCAGAAGGCCACTTCCCAGAGGTCAACTTTGAGATCAATGGCCACCATTACGACAAGGGATATTACCTAGCTGATGGTATCTATCCTCAGTGGTCAACTCTTGTGAAGACCGTACCCAATCCGCAAGGAGAAAAGAGATAGAGGTTTACCCAAATGCAGGAGAGTGCTAGGAAGGATGTGGATCGTGCTTTTGGTGTGCTTCAATCTCGATGGGGTATCATTCGAGACCCTGCATTAACATGGAGCACTCAGAAGCTTTGGGAGGTGATGACTTCTTGTGTGGTCATGCACAACATGATCGTGGAGGATGAACGTGGTGATAGCATCTGCGACCAATGGTTTGATTTCCAGGGTGAAAATGTTGAGCCTGAGCAGCTACCTCCTGCAACCTTTCAACAGTTTGTTCAATTTCATCATGAAATGCGTGATTGGCATACTCATGTGCGGCTTTAGGATGACTTGGTTGAGCACATATGGACTTACATTGGCAACCAGTAGATCTGTCGGTTTAATCTCTTTTCATGCAAACAAATTTCGATTGGGTTGTAAGACTATTTGATATTGTTTTTATTTCAATTGTGTTGTAAGACTATTTTAGATGTGGAACTATTTGCTATGTTTGATTTGAACTATTCGCTATGCTTGATTTTAATATAAATGACTTTCGGCGATCGAAATGTGGTCACATGTTGGGCGCACGGCTGGCGCATCCGTATATCCGTGCGGATACAGTTTCATTGCCACCTCAAACGAATAAAATCCGGCAAAACGAACGTCATCGTTTTGGGTCGTGCGTTGGAGCTGCCCTTAAAGATTTCGACATTTGGAGGACAGTGGCTTCCACTGACCTTAGATTTCGGCATTTGGAGGACAGTGACTTCCACTAAGCTTTGAGTGGAAACAAGCAGCAACATTTGCATGCATGCTTCGACCCGCAATGATGGAGGCATCTCCTGATACTGATAGCACCTTTGAATGGTTAATCTGGTCCCAGGTAGTACCTGCTAACCAACTTCTCCTCCGTGTTCTGTAGGTATTTGCCGAAATCGCACGCAGCTGCTGGCTTGCTTGGCACAAACCTGCAAAATGCTTATCATTGGAGCCACACTAATATAGGAAACGCGCAAAACTTTTCGACACCTTTATGGATAATCTTTGCACGGAGAAAGCTGTGCTGAGATCAACAAAGATTGTCAAGACACCAAAAGGACCTGGGAATGCATTGTGCTGGTAGGTACTACGTACTATAATTGCAGTGCCACATTTTGTAGCATTTTAATCTTCGATTGCTTTTTTCTAGGCTCATAATTTATACAGTACTTGCACTACTACTGCATGGTCGTTCATATCTTATCGATCTAATGATTCCCGTGACAAATTAAGAATTCGACGCGGCACCGGTTTAGGAGTGCATATCTCCTCCCGCTGGATCCTTCGTGACTGCAATCTAACAGCCATATCGCCTAGAGGATACCCTGCTCCCCAGGACCACTCCACTTGCACTGAGAAGAGGTAGGTCAACGGGTGTCTTGCCTCGCCCGCCTCCGGTGTCGCCGCCGGCCTGCACCACACAACCGCCGGCGTCGATCCCCAGACATGGAGGGAGGTCTGTGTATGTGGTGGTCCCTTCCCCTCCGTGGCAACACGAGGGAGCATACTGTCACTGGGAGTAAGAAGCAGCAAGTTGGTGGAGGGCTTCATGGGTACAGTACTAAGTTAGAACAATGTACACAGAAATAAATGCTCGCAGTGCGCCCCTTAGCATTTGTAGGGACCTGAAACACATCAAAATGCGAGCGGATTAGAGAGAATCCAAAGGTGGGTTGTACGCATGTGGATGTGATTGTACAAGCAAGAGTATATGCAGTTGGCAACTAGGAAGATATAAAATACTAGTGTGGAACATTTTCAATAAGACAATAACTATGCACTTGTAGTTGCATACCCAGTGTACAGACATATGGTCAAGGAGATGAGCACCCAATGTCAAGTAGACAAGATGCGTTTACATCTGTCATAAGATACTCAAGTATTTATACAAGCAAGTTTTTGGATGTATCATTTATCTTGGCATTATACTTTTTGTTCACCCCTTTAATAAGAGGTAAAAAAGTAGTGTCAGAAGTTATGTGACATTTTCTACAAACAAAAGCAAACACCAAACTACTTCACTCAGTATTTTCCAAAAGAAACTGGGATTGGCCTGTTGACTTTGCCCTTCCTTTAGACAAAGCCACTTTTCTAGTTGCTGTGGAAAGAATGTTGAGCAAATGAGTTTAAGGGGTGGTTTTCTGTTTACTTTTTTTCAGCCCCGAGGTCTTAATAGTGAGTATGAATCATAGTTCCATTTTTCTGAAGGGCGAGGACCTGCAACGACGTAACGTTTGAAAGAAAAGTAACCAGCATACCCAGCAAAAAAGGTGATCAATGTTGTTACCCTCTCGTGGCATTCCTCGTGGATTTGAATGGTTTATTTTAATCTTTATAGATCTAAGTATAATAGATTCTACCTCAAGGGAACACATTTCAATGGGATTTCAACTTAAGGGTTCTAGAGACATAGATCCACATGTCAGCAACATCGATGCCATGCATAAACAAATGTACCCAACTCAATCATATGAGGTTCAGGTTTAGCAACACAATGCATAGAAATGTACAGCTGGATGTAAAAAGAGCTTTGGAAGGAAAGGGAAAGATCAACAATTGCTCCTCCCCTCTCTTCCACAGCCTTTTTGCAGTTTTTAAGATCAGTGGAGCTACAAATTTCAAGGGGCAGAGAAAAGAGAAGGCAGGACAAAAAACACAAGGCCCGATACCGGAAATTTCCCATGGTTCTAGGCAGCATCTCTTGATTTCTTTTTTACTTTTATTGGGAACTTAAAATTATCATTTCGAGTTGTCCCTGTTAGAGGAGCCCACAAAAGGAAAGTGCCAACGTTGGTGCTGGGCCCGATATGCATACAGGTCTGCGTGTAAAAGTTTGTTTCGTTGCGTTTGCCATTCTGAACGTGCTAACGGCGTCAGATTTCCTTCTGCATGCCACAATAGTGTAGCCCCCCTCTCTCTCTAGTTACTTGCCAGAGCCTTTTGCGCGCTCAAATAAATGCTGTAAGAGCAACTTCAACGCGCCGACCCAACCGGAGGCATACCCATTTTTGCCAACTTGACCGGCACTGACTTAATTAAGCACAATTATACATAAATGACCTGTCAAACGCCGGCCAAAATCCACTTAAACATGACTACAAATTAAAAAAAAACTCGAATAAACGCCTGCACGCTGCCCTAGTAGACCGCCTTGCCTTTGCCGTCGTTGTCGTCGCCGGTGAGGTCGATGAAGACGGAAGGCGGCCCAGCCCAACCGAACGTGGCTTGATAGGCCACCAGGACAACCTCCTTTGGCGTCTGCTGCAGCGGCGGCACTGTGGCAAGGCGGGCGCGCTCCTCCTCGTGGCGCAGATGCTGCTCGGCGTCGGCCCCCTCCTTCGCGATCCAATGCGCCTTCCAGCGCTCAAGGTGGGCCGCCTCCTCTTCCGGCGTGAAGGCGAAGTAGGAGGGAGGCGCGCTCACCCACTCGTGGAGCTGGCCGGTCCATGAATAGGACTCCTCGGGCCAAGTGGGTGGCGGCGGTGACCGCTTCCGCGTGGCGTTGGCTCGCGCTCCGGCTCCGGCTCAGCCTTGGGCTCGACGAGGGGCGGCGGCGGTGGCGGCACGAACAGGGGTGCGTGGATGGAGTCCCCCACCGCGGACAAAGCAATCGCTTGCTCTAGCCCATCCCAATGGGCGTCCTCCTCGAGCCGGCTCGTCTCCAGCGCGTGCTGCAGGGCCTCCTTGAGGGCGGCTTGGTACTCCGCCTCCGACTGCTCTTCCTCCGGCTTTACCCACAAGGGCTGCGGCGGAACGTCGTGGTCGATGTGGGCGCCGAGGCGGCACTCCTCCTCGTGCTCTAGTGCAAACCAGCGCTCCCAGTTGAGAGAGTCTGGCGCGTAGGCACGCATGGCGCGCTGCTCCGGCGTAAGGAGCTTGCGCCGCTAGGAAACCTCTTCTGCGTCCGCTCGCGCGGACCGCAGCGCCGCCGGGATGGTGATGCGCTGCGGGTCCAGATGCCAGCTATGCGGCAAGTTCACATCTGGATACAGCAAGGGCTGGCGGTACTCCGAGTGTCACCGTGCCTGGTGGACTGGGATGTATAGCCTCTCTCGCTCCCGCGGTGGCGTGCCGCATCTAGCCGGCGGCGGTGGAGGAAGGAGCCCGCAGGAAGAGCTTGCTCCGGCGCTGAACCTCCGCTTCCTCCCTCCCTTCCCGCTGAAGATGCCCATGGCTTTGCTAGGGTTTGGGGCTGGCTGGCTAGCTAGGGTTTTCTGATCGCCAGCGAGGGAGCAAACGTGGCCAGATGTGGACGAGGGGAGTGGATGAGGCTGGCCCCGCCGCACGCGTCCATTAAACAGGAAGGGCACGCGGCCCTTCCACACACTGCCAAGCGGGCCGTCGGTAGGTGGCCGCGTTAATTATGACCGCTTGGGTTGTTGGCCGGCCGCCATGTGGGGCCGCGGCGGACACCGAGGGGACGCGCGGCGCATCCGCTTCGCATCTGCACCGACGCATTTCAGGCGCAAATTTGGGGCAGAAATGGGTCCGCGCGAACGCGAAGCGGACGGATTATGGGAATGGATCGGCGCGTTGGGCCATCGTTTTTGTCCGCAGCGACCCAAACGGACGTGGGCGGACGAAATGGGTCGCCTGGTTGGAGTTGCTCTAAGGATGGCTAATCTATTATATAGGCTAGTTAGACACTTTGAAAAGCAGTAACACTTAAATAAACAAAAGAAACCAATATACACTGTGTCTATTCAAAAAAAATATTGATACGTGGCTTAATATAACATTTGGTAAAAGTAATCAGAATATGCCCCATGAAAAGGGTGATTTCACCTTACAAAATGTTCAGAATATAAATTTAAATAGATATACTACTACTACCCATCATTATCACCGCTGATAATTGCAAACTACATGTATACTATTTCAAATATAGAATAACTATGGTGAACCAGTCTCCAGGACAGGAGGCATTACTCACATTTCTTCATTCTTGTCAGCAATGTAGGATCTCCAATTTTTAGCAGGACATTTATTCACAGCAGGACATGAATAACACATATGTATCGAATGAAATCAGGTGTCTAGTGCCTAAATTGCTCTTGAACTGACCATAAAAACGAATTCCATATTGGGTATAAGTCTATATGAAATAATAGTGAGCAAAGCTATCTTAAATGTTGAAGAAACACGGAAAACAAGAAGACAGTTGAAGTGATTACCTGTAATACCACTATGTGATCTCTTGATAAGATTGGTCAATGCATGGTCCACTTTGCAGTTTTCCCCTCTCTGTTGTAGGAGTATTTCCAGAGTTAACTCACAATGCGAGCATGCATTTGTCAACTTGAACTTGGTTCTTCAATTAGGCTCTGCCCTGGTGCCTTTTGCACACTCATCCTCCTCATCAGTTTCCTCACATCACCTGCCTCCTCCCAACGTTGTGTTTCTGCATAAAGATTGGCCAACAGCATATAGTTCCCTGAATTCCAAGGTTCCAGACTAATAAGCTCTTTGAGAGCCACCTCGGCAATGCCGAGCCCAGCATGGGCACGGCAGGCGCTTAGAAGTGATCCCCATATTGCAGAATTAGGGCTCATTGGCATCCCTTGAATCAGCGCATGTGCCTCTTCGAGAAGGCCGGACCTTCCAAGTAAATCTACCATACATCCATAATGTTCAATTCCCGGCTCAATCCCATGCTCTGACTGCATAATCTGGAAGATCACCTGCCCAGTATCTACTGCCCCGGCATGGGCACAGCAACCAAGCACCCCCAGGAAAGTCACTGAATTAGGCTCCCCTCCGGGCCTCACCATCTGCCGGAACAGCTCAATCCCCTTAATCCCTTGCCCATTCAATGAAAATCCAGAGATCATTGTGTTCCAGCTCACCACAGTCCGCTGTTGCATCCCTTCGAACACCTCTCTTGCGCTGCTCACATCGCCACACTTGCAATACATATCTACCACCGCATTAGCAACATGCACCGAGCTGTCTAAGATACCCATCTTGCATGCATACTCGTGCGCCCACCTCCCGGCAGCAGCATTCCCCGTCCTCCCACAAGCAGGCAGCACCACGGCAAGGGTCCCATCATCTGGCGCCACCTTGCCCTCCCTCACCATGTCTTGGAAATACCGCACTGCCATGTCGTCCCTCCCACACCAAGTACACCCTGCGATCATAGCATTCCAGGAAACCATGCTTCTCCTGGAGCGCTTGAACCGCTGCATTTCATCAAACAGATGGCGTGCGGTGAAAATATCCTTGGCTTTCACATAAGCAGTGATGATTGTGTTGTAGGCGATGGTGCACTTTCTCTGCTGGGGCATTTCGTCGAACAGGATTCGTGCGTGGGGCAGAGGATAGGGCCCGAGGAGCCCGAGGGAGATGGCGTGGTGGGAGAGGAAGCCGAGGCGGAGGAGGAGGCCATGGAGGGCTGAGAGGAGCGGCAACGAGGAGGTGGACCCGAGCAGCGGGAGAAAGGACAGGCGATCGGGGGCATGAAGGCAGCGAAGGGAGGATAGGAGGCGGAACGCGAGGGGCGGAGAGGGGGCGGACAGCGACTTGAGGGCGGCGTTGAGGAGTGCGAGGGGAGGCGGTGGTTCAGGAGGGAGGAGGCTCAGGAGAGAGAGAGCCGGCGGCGGAGGGGAGGAGAGGAGGAGGAGCGCGGCCAGGAAGTGGTGGTGCGGGGAGGACGGGGAGGAATGCAGGCAATGGCGGACGGCGAAGGCGAGGAGCTCGAGCGGGCGTCGCCGGGCGCGGGAGGAGTGATGCAGGAGATGGAGCAGGCGGCGCTCCGCTGTGCGGGGGTGCCACCCGTCGGGGGTGGTCACGGCGTGGGGCAACGACGGGGAGGGCTCGGCGGCGGCGGCGGTGGACGGCATCGGCAAGAGCGCGAGACAATTCGGCTTCGGTTGCATCTTTTGGTTTGTTTTTTATGAGAATGGCTTCGATTGGATTTGAGAATGCGCGGGGTGATATGAAATGGGCCGTGCGCGCAAGCTAAATCAGGCAGGCTCTTCGGCCAACTCCCATATTTGGCCTGTACGTCGCACAAGCTTGCATGCAGGATTAGAAAATGCAGGGAATTGGAAAATTGACTTCTGTTAGGGTGTGCTATCTGCTGAAGCTACTGCATTGAAATATGGCTTTTGCCTAGCACAAACAATCGGTTGCAACTAGATTACTGTGAATTCAGATAATAGTTCATCAGTACGATGAATGAAGGAGAACAATTTGTAGGTCTAGGGACTGCAATCTTTGACGATTGCTATCATATCGCGTGGAAGGTTGTGAGGTTGTGGACCCGCATCAAGTAGGGTATAGTTCTATCCTGATTTGCACCCCGCTCCGCTCCGCTCGCGCCGGTGGCCACTCCGGCCACCAAGAAATTGCACGACCACCCTCTCCGGTCAGTGATCAACGTCCACACCATGTCTCTTGCCAACCTTAAGTTCGACCAATGCCAAGTTTTTGAAGAAGAGATCTGGAATAAGTGGGGTGTCCGTACCAACTTCACAGATGAAAAAGGCCAAGAGGAATTCCTACTGGTGGTGGAGTTCACCAGATCCAAGATCCAGCTCACGGAAGAAGCGGTGGGTACAATTCTCCTCTCATGTTTTGGAGGCAGGGCTTCACTCTATCGAGTGCAATAGCTACTCAACTGGTCGTTCAAGTTTTCGATCTCCTCCAAAGAGGTTGAATATTCTATCATCAAAGGAGGTAACATCTCGGTTCCTGAATTCAATCTCAATTTCCTTCTTTGGGGAAGTGGTGGCCCCAATTCCAGTTATGAACTAGATCTTTACCTCAAAGAGAAAGAAGATCAATGGACTCGCATCTTCCACAAACACCCTAGGAAACCCTATGCTCAAGCACTTACCACACTTGCTATTTTCCATGATCATCAGATAGCTTCTGCAACTAGTCCGAATCGTCGTCCGATTATGGATAATTCAAACTCTGCTCATACTGTGGGACGTAACGGTCGCCCTAATCACACACATGGAGTTACTACTCAGTTTAATTCCATGTCTCACGCCCCCAGCAATCACGTCAACTCACGTCAACAGGCCATGCAACCGAAAACTACTCCTGCCCCATACTGCGTTCGTTGCCTCTCTCTCGGCACTTCAGACCGAACCGCACCAATCGGGTCAAATTCAAAAATTGCAAACATTGGGGTAATATTGCCCGGAATTTCTTTTCGGCCTCCCAGCCCTCTAGCTTAGAGGCCACACACCGGCCCACCATGACGAGGACGGCCCCTGTTCCTTCCTTTGAACAGTGGACGACTGGCTCGATTCCCGGGACTAAAAAGGCAGGCCCCACAATCAGCGCCACTAATCAAGGCAATCTAGTGAGTCTTACCAATTCTTCCTCTTGACTGGTTGGTGTTGGGAAACGTAGCATGCAATTTCAAAAAAATTCCTACGCTCACGCAAGATATATCTAGGAGATGCATAGCAACGAGGGGGAGAGTGTGTCCACGTACCCTCGTAGACCGAAAGCGGAAGCGTTTGACAACGCGGTTGATGTAGTCGAACTTCTTCTAGCTCCGACCGATCAAGCACCGAACGTACGACACCTCCGACTTCTACACACATTCAGCTCGATGATGTCCCTCGCCTTCTTGATCCAACAAGGTGTCGAGGTAGTAGATGAGTTCTGTCAGCTCGATGGCATGGTGACGGTGATGGTGAGGTGATCCACGCAGGGCTTCGCCTAAGCACCGCGAGAATATGACCGGGGGTGTAAACTTTGGAGGGGGCGCCGAACACGGCTAACAATTGATATTGTTGTAAGTGCATCTAGTGCCCCTTAGTGATTTTGGTGTATTGAAGACTTATAGGTTAAGGGACTAATGCGTTTGTGAGTGTACACAGGTCTATAAGTCTATGAGGAGTTTGATATTTATAGGAAAAGTCGACCCCTAAAAATGAATATCTTCGACTGAAGATTTTGGTATTTCTGAAGACTTTCATGAAGACTTTGAAAATGAAGAAATTGGTGTGTCTGTGAAGACTTGATATTCATGCGAGGAATATGAAGTGTGAAGACTTTCATTTTCATAGTTTTGTTTTTCTCTTTCTTGAGTCATAGGAAACACCATACTATTAAAGGGGGTCAAGGAAATACTGAGGAAAAATTTCCATGTGATGCTCAACTCAAAATCCTACACCTACCAATCCCTTTGAGTGAAGCCATTGGAAATCTCATACAGTTCAGTCAATTTCTTCAGTGACAGAGACGAAGTTCTTCTAGTCTCTGAGGAATTTGTCCTGACTGGGGAGTTAGGAATTCGCCAGTGCGGATTGCCTACACAGTGAGGAACATGATGTTGGGAAATGTAGTAATTTCAAAAAAAATTCCTACGCACACGCAAGATCATGTGATGCATAGCAACGAGAGGGGGGAGTGTGATCTACATACCTAGTAGATCGACAACGGAAGCGTTTGGTTGATGTAGTCGTACGTCTTCACGGCCCGACCGATCAAGCACCGAAACTACGGCACCTCCGAGTTTTAGCACACGTTCAGCTCGATGACGATCCCCGGACTCCGATCCAGCAAAGTGTCGGGGAAGAGTTCTGTCAGCACGACGGCGTGATGACGATCTTGATGTACTACTGCAGCACGGCTTCGCCTAAACTCCGCTACAATATTATCGAGGACTATGGTGGCTGGGGGCGCCGCACACGGCTAAGGAAAAGATCACGTGGATCAACTTGTGTGTCTCTGGGGTGCCCCTGCCTCCGTATATAAAGGACTAAAGGGGGGAGGCTGGCCGGCCAAGGAGGGCGCGCCAGGAGAGTCCTACTCCCTCTGG
>NC_041386.1:427489084-427548111 GCF_002162155.2 Triticum dicoccoides | reverse complement strand
CCCCCCCCCCCCCAATCCTAGTTGGAATAGGATTCGCGGAGGGGGGAAAAGAGAGAGAGGGGCCGGGCCCCTCTCCTTGTCCTATTCGGACCAAGGGAGGGGAGGGGCGCGCGGCCCATGAGGGGCTGCCTCTTCTCTTTTCCACTAAGGCCCATCATGGCCCATATAGCTCCCGGGGGGTTCCGGTAACCTCCCGGTACTCCCGTAAAATCCTGATTTCACCCGGAACACTTCCGATATCCAAACATAGGCTTCCAATATATCAATCTTTATGTCTCGACCATTTCGAGACTCCTCGTCATGTCCGTGATCACATCCGGACTCCGAACAACCTTCGGTACATCAAAATGTATAAACTCATAATATAACTGTCATCGTAACCTTAAGCGTGCGGACCCTACGGGTTCGAGAACAATGTAGACATGACCGAGACAAGTCTCCGGTCAATAACCAATAGCGGGACCTGGATGCCCATATTGGCTCCTACATATTCTACGAAGATCTTTATCGGTCAGACCGCATAACAACATACGTCGTTCCCTTTGTCATCGGTATGTTACTTGCCCGAGATTCGATCGTCGGTATTCCAATACCTAGTTCAATCTCGTTGCCGGCAAGTCTCTTTACTCGTTCTGTAATACATCATCCCGCAACTAACTTATTAGTTGCAATGCTTGCAAGGCTTAAGTGATGTGCATTACCGAGAGGGCCCAGAGATACCTCTCCGACAATCGGAGTGACAAAACCTAATCTCGAAATACGCCAACCCAACATGTACCTTTGGAGACACCTGTAGTACTCCTTTATAATCACCTAGTTACGTTGTGACGTTTGGTAGCACCCAAAGTGTTCCTCCGATAAACGGGAGTTGCATAATCTCATAGTTATAGGAACATGTATAAGTCATGAAGAAAGCAATAGCAACATACTAAACGATCGGGTGCTAAGCTAATGGAATGGGTCATGTCAATCAGATCATTCACTTAATGATGTGATCCCGTTAATCAAATAACAACTCATTGTTCATGGTTAGGAAACATAATCATCTTTGATTAATGAGCTAGTCAAGTAGAGGCATACTAGTGACACTTTGTTCTATGTATTCACACATGTATTATGTTTCCGGTTAATACAATTTAGCATGAATAATAAACATTTATCATGATATAAGGAAATAAATAATAACTTTATTATTGCCTCTAGGGCATATTTCCTTCAGTCTCCCACTTGCACTAGAGTCAATATTCTAGATTACACAGTAATGATTCTCACACCCATGGAGCCTTGGTGCTGATCATGTTTTGCTCGTGGAATAGGCTTAGTCAATGGGTCTGCAACATTCAGATCCGTATGTATATTGCAAATCTCTATGTCTCCCACCTAGACTAGATCCCGGATGGAATTGAAGCGTCTCTTGATGTGCTTGGTTCTCTTGTGAAATCTGGATTCCTTTGCCAAGGCAATTGCACTAGTATTGTCACAAAAGATTTTCATTGGATCCGATGCACTAGGTATGACACCTAGATCGGATATGAACTCCTTCATCTAGACTCCTTCATTTGCTGCTTCTGAAGCAGCTATGTACTCCGCTTCACATGTAGATCCCGCTACAACGCTTTGTTTAGAACTGCACCAACTTACAGCCCCACCGTTTAATGTAAACACGTATTCGGTTTGCGATTTAGAATCGTCCGGATCAGTGTCAAAGCTTGCATCAACGTAACCTTTTACGATGAGCTCTTTGTCACCTCCATATACGAGAAGTATATCCTTAGTCCTTTTCAGGTATTTCAGGATGTTCTTGACCGCTGTCCAGTGATCCACTCCTGGATTACTTTGGTGCCTCCCTGCTAGACTTATAGCAAGGCACACATCAGGTCTGGTACACAGCATTGCATACATGATAGATCCTATGGCTGATGCATAGGGAACATCTTTCATATTCTCTCTATCTTCTGCAGTGGTCGGGCATTGAGTCTTACTCAACTTCACACCTTGTAACACAGGCAAGAACCCTTTCTTTGCTTGATCCATTTTGAACTTCTTCAAAACTTTGTCAAGGTATGTGGTTTGTGAAAGTCCAATTAAGCGTCTTGATCTATCTCTATAGATCTTAATGCCTAATATGTAAGCAGCTTCACCGAGGTCTTTCATTGAAAAACTCTTATTCAAGTATCCCTTTATGCTATCCAGAAATTCTACATCATTTCCAATTAGTAATATGTCATCCACATATAATATCAGAAATGCTACAGAGCTCCCACTCACTTTCTTGTAAATACAAGCTTCTCCAAAAGTCTGTATAAAACCAAATGCTTTGATCACACTATCAAAACATTTATTCCAACTCCGAGAGGCTTGCACCAGTCCATAAATGGATCGCTGGAGCTTGCACACTTTGTTAGCTCCCTTTGGATCGACAAAACCTTCTGGTTGCATCATATACAACTCTTCTTCCAGAAATCCATTCAGGAATGCAGTTTTGACATCCATCTGCCAAATTTCATAATCATAAAATGCGGCAATTGCTAACATGATTCGGACAGACTTAAGCATCGCTACGGGTGAGAAGGTCTCACCGTAGTCAATCCCTTGAACTTGCCGAAAACCTTTTGCGACAAGTCGAGCTTTGTAGACAGTAATATTACCGTCAGCGTCAGTCTTCTTCTTGAAGATCCATTTATTTTCAATTGCTCGCCGATCATCGGGCAAGTCAACCAAAGTCCATACTTTGTTCTCATACATGGATCCCATCTCAGATTTCATGGCTTCAAGCCACTTTGCGGAATCTGGGCTCACCATCGCTTCTTCATAGTTCGTAGGTTCATCATGATCTAGTAGCATGACTTCCAGAACGGGATTACCGTACCACTCTGGTGCGGATCTTACTCTGGTTGATCTACGAGGTTCAGTAGTATCTTGTTCTGAAGTTTCATGATCATCATCATTAGCTTCCTCACTAACTGGTGTAGGTGTCACAGAAACAGTTTTCTGTGATGTACTACTTTCCAATAAGGGAGTAGGTACAGTTACCTCGTCAAGTTCTACTTTTCTCCCACACACTTCTTTCGAGAGAAACTCCTTCTCTAGAAAGTTTCTGAATTTAGCAACAAAAGTCTTGCCTTCGGATCTGTGATAGAAGGTGTATCCAATAGTCTCCTTTGGATATCCTATGAAGACACATTTCTCCGATTTGGGTTCGAGCTTATCAGGTTGAAGCTTTTTCACATAAGCATCGCAGCCCCAAACTTTCAGAAACGACAACTTTGGTTTCTTGCCAAACCACAGTTCATAAGGCGTCGTCTCAACGGATTTTGATGGTGCCCTATTTAACGTGAATGCGGCCGTCTCTAGAGCGTAACCCCAAAACGATAGCGGTATATCAGTAAGAGACATCATAGATCGCACCATATCTAGTAAAGTACGATTACGACGTTCGGACACACCATTACGCTGTGGTGTTTCGGGTGGCGTGAGTTGCGAAACTATTCCACAATTTTTCAAATGTACACCAAACTCGTAACTCAAATATTCTCCTCCATGATCAGATCGTAGAAACTTTATTTTCTTGTTACGATGATTTTCAACTTCACTCTGAAATTCCTTGAACTTTTCAAATGTTTCAGACTTATGTTTCATTAAGTAGATATACCCATATCTGCTTAAATCATCTATGAAGGTGAGAAAATAACGATATCCGCCACGAGCCTCAATATTCATCGGACCACATACATCTGTATGTATGATTTCCAACAAATCTGTTGCTCTCTCCATAGTACCGGAGAACGGCGTTTTAGTCATCTTGCCCATGAGGCACGGTTCGCAAGTACCAAGTGATTCATAATCAAGTGGTTCCAAAAGTCCATCAGTATGGAGTTTCTTCATGCGCTTTACACCGATATGACCTAAACGGCAGTGCCACAAATAAGTTGCACTATCATTATTAACTCTGCATCTTTTGGCTTCAACATTATGAATATGTGTGTTACTACTATCGAGATTCAATAAGAATAGACCACTCTTCAAGGGTGCATGACCATAAAAGATATTACTCATATAAATAGAACAACCATTATTCTCTGATTTAAATGAATAACCGTCTCGCATCAAACAAGATCCAGAAATAATGTTCATGCTTAACGCTGGCACCAAATAACAATTATTTAGGTCTAATATTAATCCCGAAGGAAGATGTAGAGGTAGCGTGCCGACTGCGATCACATCGGCTTTGGAACCGTTTCCCACGCACATCGTCACCTCGTCCTTAGCCAATCTTCGCTTAATCCGTAGTCCCTGTTTCGAGTTGCAAATATTAGCAACAGAACCAGTATCAAATACCCAGGTGCTACTGCGAGCATTAGTAAGGTACACATCAATAACATGTATATCACATATACCTTTGTTCACCTTGCCATCCTTCTTATCCGCCAAATACTTGGGGCAGTTCCGCTTCCAGTGACCAGTCTGCTTGCAATAGAAGCACTCAGTTTCAGGCTTAGGTCCGGGTTTGGGTTTCTTCTCTTGAGTAGCAACTTGCTTGCCGTTCTTTTTGAAGTTCCCCTTCTTCTTTCCTTTGCCCTTTTTCTTGAAACTAGTGGTCTTGTTGACCATCAACACTTGATGCTCCTTCTTGATTTCTACCTCCGCAGCTTTCAGCATCGCGAAGAGCTCGGGAATAGTCTTATTCATCCCTTGCATATTATAGTTCATCACGAAGCTCTTGTAGCTTGGTGGCAGTGATTGGAGAATTCTGTCAATGACGCAATCATCTGGAAGATTAACTCCCAATTGAATCAAGTGATTATTATACCCAGACATTTTGAGTATATGCTCACTAACAGAACTGTTCTCCTCCATCTTGCAGCTATAGAACTTATTGGAGACTTCATATCTCTCAATCCGGGCATTTGCTTGAAATATTAACTTCAACTCCTGGAACATCTCATATGCTCCATGACGTTCAAAACGTCGTTGAAGTCCCGATTCTAAGCCGTAAAGCATGGCACACTGAACTATCGAGTAGTCATCAGCTTTGCTCTGCCAGACGTTCATAACATCCGGCGTTGCTCCTGCAGCAGGCCTGGCATCCACGGTGCTTCCAGGACGTAATTCTTCTGTGCAGCAATGAGGATAATCCTCAAGTTACGGACCCAGTCCGTGTAATTGCTACCATCATCTTTCAACTTTGCTTTCTCAAGGAACGCATTAAAATTCAACGGAACAACAGCATGAGCCATCTATCTACAAACAAGCATAAACAAGCAAGATACTTATCAGGTACTAAGTTTCATGATAAATTTAAGTTCAGTTAATTTACTTAAAGAACTCCCACTTAGATAGACATCCCTCTAATCCTCTAAGTGATTACGTGATCCAAATCAACTAAACCATGTCCGATCATCACGTGAGATGGAGTAGTTTCATTGGTGAACATCATTATGTTGATCATATCTACTATATGATTCACGCTGGACCTTTCGGTCTCCGTGTTCCAAGGCCATATCTGTATATGCTTGGCTCGTCAAGTATAACCTGAATATTCCGCGTGTGCAACTGTTTTGCACCCGTTGTATTTGAACGTAGAACCTATCACACCCGATCATCACGTGGTGTCTCAGCACGAAGAACTTTCGCAACGGTGCATACTTAGGGAGAACACTTCTTGATAATTAGTGAGATATCATCTTATAATGCTACCGTCAATCAAAGCAAGATAAGATGCATAAAAGATAAACATCACATGCAATCAATATAAGTGATATGATATGGCCATCATCATCTTGTGCTTGTGATCTCCATCTCTGAAGCATCGTCGTGATCACCATCGTCACCGGCATGACACCTTGATCTCCATCGTAGCGTCGTTGTCGTCTCGCCAAGCTTGTGCTTCCACGACTATCGCTACCGTTTAGTGATAAAGTAAAGCATTACATCGCGATTGCATTGCATACAATAAAGCGACAACCATATGGCTCCTGCCAGTTGCCGATAACTCGGTTACAAAACATGATCATCTCATACAATAAAATTAGCATCATGTCTTGACCATATCACATCACAACATGCCCTGCAAAAACAAGTTAGACGTCCTCTACTTTGTTGTTGCAAGTTTTACGTGGCTGCTACGGGCTTAAGCAAGAACCAATCTTACCTACGCATCAAAACCACAATGATAGTTTGTCAAGTTGGTGTTGTTTTAACCTTCGCAAGGACCGGGCGTAGCCACACTCAGTTCAACTAAAGTTGGAGAAACTGTCACCCACAAGCCACCTCTGTGCAAAGCACGTCGGGAGAACCGGTCTCGCGTAAGCGTACGCGTAATGTCAGTCTGGGCCGCTTCATCCAACAATACCGCCGAACCAAAGTATGACATGCTGGTAAGCAGTATGACTTATATCGCCCACAACTCACTTGTGTTCTACTCGTGCATATAACATCAACATCTAAAACCTAGGCTCGGATGCCACTGTTGGGAAACGTAGTAATTTCAAAAAAATTCCTACGCACACGCAAGATCATGTGATGCATAGCAACGAGAGGGGGGAGTGTGATCTACATACCTAGTAGATCGACAACGGAAGCGTTTGGTTGATGTAGTCGTACGTCTTCATGGCCCGACTGATCAAGCACCGAAACTATGGCACCTCCGAGTTTTAGCACATGTTCAGCTCGATGACGATCCCCGGACTCCGATCCAGCAAAGTGTCGGGGAAGAGTTCCATCAGCACGACAGCGTGGTGACGATCTTGATGTACTACTGCAGCAGGGCTTCGCCTAAACTCCGCTACAATATTATCGAGGACTATGGTGGCTGGGGGCGCCACACACGGCTAAGGAAAAGATCACGTGGATCAACTTGTGTGTCTCTGGGGTGCCCCTGCCTCCGTATATAAAGGACTAAAGGGGGGAGGCTGGTCGGCCAAGGAGGGCGCGCCAGGAGAGTCCTACTCCCTCTGGGAGTAGGATCCCCCCCCCCCAATCCTAGTTGGAATAGGATTCGCGGAGGGGGGAAAGAGAGAGAGAGGGGCCGGCCCCCTCTCCTTGTCCTATTCGGACCAAGGGAGGGGAGGGGCACGCGGCCCATGAGGGGCTGCCTCTTCTCTTTTCCACTAAGGCCCATCATGGCCCATATAGCTCCCGGGGGGGTCCGGTAACCTCCCGGTACTCCGGTAAAATCCCGATTTCACCCGGAACACTTCCGATATCCAAACATAGGCTTCCAATATATCAATCTTTATGTCTCGACCATTTCGAGACTCCTCGTCATGTCCGTGACCACATCCAGGACTCCGAACAACCTTTGGTACATCAAAATGTATAAACTCATAATATAACTGTCATCGTAACCTTAAGCGTGCGGACCCTACGGGTTCGAGAACAATGTAGACATGACCGTGACACGTCTCCGGTCAATAACCAATAGCGGGACCTGGATGCCCATATTGGCTCCTACATATTCTACGAAGATCTTTATCGGTCAGACCGCATAACAACATACGTCGTTCCCTTTGTCATCGGTATGTTACTTGCCCGAGATTCGATCGTCGGTATTCTAATACCTAGTTCAATCTCGTTGCCGGCAAGTCTCTTTACTCGTTCTGTAATACATCATCCCGCAACTAACTTATTAGTTGCAATGCTTAAGTGATGTGCATTACCGAGAGGGCCCAGAGATACCTCTCCGACAATCGGAGTGACAAAACCTAATCTCGAAATACGCCAACCCAACATGTACCTTTGGAGACACCTGTAGTACTCCTTTATAATCACCCAGTTACGTTGTGACGTTTGGTAGCACCCAAAGTGTTCCTCCGGTAAACGGGAGTTGCATAATCTCATAGTTATAGGAACATGTATAAGTCATGAAGAAAGCAATAGCAACATACTAAACGATCGGGTGCTAAGCTAATGGAATGGGTCATGTCAATCAGATCATTCACTTAATGATGTGATCCCGTTAATCAAATAACAACTCACTGTTCATGGTTAGGAAACATAACCATCTTTGATTAACGAGCTAGTCAAGTAGAGGCATACTAGTGACACTTTGTTTGTCTATGTATTCACACATGTATTATGTTTCCGGTTAATACAATTTAGCATGAATAATAAAAATTTATCATGATATAAGGAAATAAATAATAACTTTATTATTGTCTCTAGGGCATATTTCCTTCACATGATAGCCCTGAGGATTTTACTACTCAAAATTCCGACTGTTGCTGTGCTATGCGCCAGCTGTCCTAAAATATCTATCCACCTAACGGTCATATCGTTGAAGGGCATTTATGTCTTATCATGTCGGGCTGCTCCCTAGGCTATAAATAGCCGCCCCCTACAACCACTAGCTGGTTGGCTGCTCCGAGAGAAATTGACACTTGTCATTTGAGAGCAACCCATCCTCTGAGGACTTTGAGAGAAAATCATCAAGTGAGGAAAAACCAAAAACCCAAAACCCAAACACCTACAAACCCCAAGTGATTGAGCATCACTGAAGAAATTGATCCTGCATGGATCTGACGCTTGTTACCTTTGAAGACTGTGCTTCTTCCAGACGGTTAGGCGTCATGGTCTAGAGCATCCAAGAGGAATTGTGGATCGTCGAGTGACCAAGTTTGTGAAGGTTTGGAAGTCGCCTGAAGACTTACCATGAGTGATTGGACAAGGTCTATGTGACCTTAGTTCAAGGAGAATATGGTGAGGATTGGGTGTCTTGAGCTGCATGTTCAGGACTGGGTGTCCGGGACTGTGTGTCCTCGAGTTTAAATACTCAGCCGCTCCAACCAGACGTACAACTGAGACAGCAGTTGGAACTGGTCTACCAAATCATCGTCTTCACCAAGCTTACTAGTTCTATTTCCTCAACTCCTTCATTTCCTCATAACTGTGTTGTGTGTTTGTTCATATCTGTGTTTGAAGACTTTGACTGAAGACTTTCTCAATTTCCTCGGTTTAATTTCTTCAATCTGTTTGTCTTCATCCTGTGTTATCCTGTGATTACGCTTCCTGTACTTTGTGCCTGTCTTCATTTCATCATGATGACTATGCTTGTATTCTATTATGTTTACTTTTGAGTACTTATTCCGCTGCTAGTAGTTCTTGGCTAAGAAATTTCCTCACCGGCAAATTCCTCAGTGAAGAATTTCATAAAAATCGCCTATTCACCCCCCCTCTAGTCGATATAACGCACTTTCAATTGGTATTAGAGCAAGGTACTCCCTTGTTCTGTGTGATTTTGGTTTAACCGCCTGGAGTTTTAGTTATGTCGACCGCAGGTATGACGAAAGTGACATGCCCCATCTTTGACGGTCACAAGTATCCCAAGTGGAAGGCCATGATGAAGAAACGCCTCGTGGCGATGAACAGCAAGCTGTGGACCGTCACTGAGATTGGTCTGACCGATCTGTGCAAGATGGCGGAAGCTGATGACATTCGCAAGTACACTCTTCTAAACCTCACAGCGAAGGATGTCATCTGCTCCAGTGTGTCACAAAATCAGTTCAGGAATATCATGCATCTTGATCATGCGAAACTCATCTGGGACCGTCTCTCTGAGGTCTATGAAGGTCATCGAACCTGTCATGATCCTTGGTTTGAGTACTTCAAGGAATCTCTCAAAACAATGACATTCAAACCAGAATCATCATCTTCTGCATCATGCCTTATGGCAAAAGATGCTGAGGTAACTGAATGCTACCTATCCGAGTCTGGTGATGATGAATCTGGTGATGAATTTGGACCCAGCTATGTCAAACTTGCTTCCCTTGCCACTAAACAACAAAGAGCTTTGGAAAAAGTTCACTATATGCTAAACAAGAGCGATGATATGTTGGGTGAAGAAATGGATCAGTCAAAAGCTTTGGTTGAAAGTCTTCAGAGACTTCATACTAAGTATGACACCCTTCAAGATCAACATAACACTCTCTTATCTGACCATGAGAAGCTTTCTTATGAATTTCTTCAAAGAAAGCAAGACCTTGAGAAGCTAAGAGTGAGTTATGAAGATCTTTAGAAGGAGCGCGATTCATTACTTGCTCAACAAATTAGCGCATCTCAGGAAGAATTTGTTCCTCCATGCTTGAAGTGCAGTGAACGTGAATCTGCTAATTCTTCACCTGAATGTTCAAATGCTGCTAATGTTTCAAATTCTTCACATGCCTTTGCTATCACTAATTCCTCATCTAAGGACATTGCTAGTATCATTGATGATGCAGGCTGAAGGAATTGTATACGACAGGCATGTACAAAAGCCTCAAAGGGCATCAGGCTCTTTGTGATGTGATTAAAAAGCAGATCCTCAACAGGAACCCTAGGAAAGAGGGTATCGCCTTTGAGAGGAAATTCAATGCTGATGGTACATATTGGAAGCCTTAGCAGTACCCCAAAACTACATGGGTTGCTGCAAAGGGACCTCCAGTTGATCCATCTAACTTATCTAGATTTGCATGTGAATCTCCTCATTCTGATGATGAGTCAATTGACTCCAACTATAAACTGTTCAAAAATCAGAATGGTGAAGTATTTGCTAGATATGTTAGCACTAACTGCAGGAACGGCTCCCCTATGAAGAAAATCTGGGTTCCCAAAAGATGCCTTGAAAATCTTCAGGTGAATGTCATCATGACGCCACCTGTGAAGAATAGGAACCCCAGATCAAATTCTTCATATGGACCAAATTCTTCATATGGATTTAAGTCCACATACGGACCAAATTCCTCATATGGATCAAAGTCCTCATATGAACATCATCGTTCTAACCCGTCTGTTTCGCAGGGAAAATCTAAGGATTATGGATATATGCATTATTCTTCAAATCATTATGTCCATAAGTCCTCGAAGAATTTCTCTGCATACTCTTATGCTTACTCTAACCCCTCTTATGTGAAACGAAATGGACTGGCTTCTATGCCATCCTTCTCGTATGGAGCTCGCAGAATGATGAACTCTTTGCCACCCCTTCAGATGTGGGTGGTGAAGAAAAAGAACTAATCTCTTCTGCAGGGTCAGGTCTCCAAACGCACGTAATCGTCTGAAGAATCTGCTGGAGACCTGAGCATGCCTGATAGGACGCAGGCTAATCATGAAGAAATGAACTTTCATTTCTCACATCCTCATATTGCTTTATCAATTATTTTACTTGATGAAATTGATCTGATGAATTGATACCATATTCTTCACTGATGAAGTATATGAGTTTGTAAGCTGCACTAATTCGTCTGCAGGATGATCAACCTAAAGCCACTGAGTGGGTCCTCGATAGTGGATGTACAAACCACATGACTAGTGACAAGAATCTATTGATGGATGCTCCATTATCTCCATCGCATTTGAAGCATATCATCTTTGCTGACAAAGGCAAAAGTCAGGTATTGGATCTAGGTAAGGTTGCGATTACAAAGGATCGACACATGGACAAAGTCATGCTTGTTGAGTCCTTAGGATACAACCTTATGTCTGTCTCAATGCTTTGTGATCTTGATATGGTTGTTGTCTTTGGCAAGTACTGTTGTGTTGTGGTTATGGAAGCTGACAATTCCAAAGTCTTCGAAGGCTTTAGGAGAGGAGACCTGTATATTGTTGATTTCTCTAGGACCACAACCAGCCGTGTGCTTACTTGCAAAAGCTTCAGAAGGCTGGCTCTGGCATCGACGACTTGGTCATGCAAGCATGAGGAATTTGCCCATGCTTGCGAAGAAAAAGCATGTCATTGGCATCGAGAATGTCAAATTCCTCAAGGATCACATATGCGAAGCCTGTGAAGCTGGGAAGATGACGAAGGCCAAGCATCCAGCAAAGACTATCATGACCACCACTCGCCCGTTTGAATTGCTTCACATGGATCTCTTTGGTCCTAATCATTATTCTACTATTTCAAATGAAGCATCTCAATATGGCTTTGTTATTGTTGATGATTATTCTTGCTATACATGGGTACACCTTGTTACTTTCAAACATGAAGTGCAGGAAGTCTTCAAACGATTTCCCTCGAGGGCTTCAACCAACTTTGGTGTGAAGATCAAGCACATCAGAAGTGACAATGGCACTGATTTCAAGAATTCTGGTCTCGATGACTATCTTGATGAACTTGGTATTACTCATGAGTTATCTGTTCCCTACACTCCTCAGCAGAATGGCGTTGTGGAGCGCAAGAACAGGACTCTTGCTGAGATGGCTCGCACTATACTTGATGAATACAAAACGCCTCATCGTTTCTGGACTGAGGCAATTGATACTGCGTGCCACATCATCAACAGAGTATATCTTCACAAATTCTTCAAAAAGACTACCTATGAACTCCTCACTGATAAGAAACCCAATGTAAGTTATTTCAAAGTCTTCGGTGCTAAATGTTGGATTAGAGATCCTCATCACAACTCAAAATTTGCACTGAAAGCACGTGGAGGTTTTATGCTTGGTTACGGAAAGGACTCGCACACCTACAGAGTCTTCAACAACGTTCTTCACAAAGTTGTTGAAACTGTAGATGTGCGGTTTGATGAAACTAATGGCTCGCAAAGAGAGCACCTACCTACTGTGATAGATGAACCAGCACCTGAGGAAACTATCAAGTTCAAGGCTACTGAGGATGTCATTCCTACTGAAGAATTTGCTGAAGAATTCATTCCAGAACATGAAGAACGTCGAGCTAATGCACCTGGAGAAAATGGTGCTGAAGAAAACGCTGATCAAATTCTTCAACGGCAACCAGCTCATCCTCGCATTGCAAAAGAAGTGCAAGTTGAAAAGATCATCAATGACATCAAAGCGCCAGGTCCTCTCACACGCTCAAAAGCTTCACATTTGTCTAACTTTTGTGGGCACTATGCTTTTGTCTCTATTACAGAGCCCACTAAGGTAGATAAAGCATTTCTGGAGCCTGAGTGGATTCAGGCCATGCAAGAAGAATTACATCAGTTCGAGCTCAACAATGTCTGGGAACTGGTCAAACGTCCAGATCCTCGCAAGCACAATATCATCGGCACAAAGTGGATCTACCGCAACAAGCAAGATGAAAATGGCCTTGTGGTGAGGAATAAGGCACGGCTTGTAGCTCAAGGCTACACACAGGTGGAAGGAATTGATTTCGATGAAACTTTTGCACCTGTTGCTAGACTTGAGGCTATTCGCATATTACTTGCTTATGCTAACCATCATGATATCACTTTATATCAAATGGATGTGAAAAGTGCATTCCTCAATGGTAAGCTTGAGGAAGAAGTATATGTTGCTCAACCCCCAGGTTTTGAAGATTCAAAGAATCCTGACAAAGTCTTCAGACTCAACAAGGCCCTCTATGGCCTCAAGTAGGCCCCACGGGCTTGGTATGATACCTTGAAGGAACTCCTCATGAAGAAAGGCTTCAAACCCGGTTCACTCGACCCTACTCTTTTCACTAAATCTTATGATGGTGAATTGTTTGTGTGCCAAATATATGTTGATGATATTATCTTTGGTTGTACTGACCAACGTTATAGTGATGAATTTGCCTATATGATGAGTGAAGAATATCAAATGTCTAGGATGGGAGAGTTGAAATTCTTCTTAGGTCTTCAAATTCGTCAACAACGCAATGTCATATTCATATCTCAGTAGAAATACCTCAAGGATGTACTGAGGAAATTCGGCATGCAAGATTGCAAAGGCGTCAAAATTCCTATGCCCAAAAATGACCATCTGTGCACTGATGAAAATGGTATTGACTTCGATCATAAGGTATACCGCTCCATGATAGGTTCCTTATTGTACTTATGTGCATCTAGGCCAGATATAATGCTTAGTGTTTGCATGTGTGCCCGATTTCAAGCTACACCAAAGGAATCACACCATAAGGTTGTGAAGCATATTCTTCGATATCTAGCTCACACACCAACACTTGGATTATGGTACCCCAAGGGCTCGGCTTTTGATCTTGTTGGATATTCTGACTCTGACTATGCTGGTGATCGTGTGGATCACAAGTCAACATCTGGTACATGTCATTTCCTCGGACGATCTTTGGTCTGTTGGTCCTCGAAGAAACAGAACTGTGTATCACTATCTACTGCTGAAGCTGAGTACATTGTCGCTGGTTCTTGTTGTGCCCAATTTCTATGGATGAAGCAAACTCTCAAGGACTACGGCGTCAACATGAAGAATGTGCCTCTCTTTTGTGACAATGAGAGTGCCATCAAGATTGCTCACAACCTAGTTCAGCACTTGAAGACAAAGCACATTCATATTCGTCATCATTTTCTTCGTGATCATGTGTTGAAGGGCGACATTTCTATTGAGCATGTGAAGACTGAAGAACAGCTAGCCGATATCTTCACAAAGTCCTTGGATGAGAAGAGATTTAGCAAGTTGCGGTGTGTGCTAAATATCCTAGAATCTTCGAATGTTCTTTGAAAAGGACACTCATCCTAACACTTATGAAAAATTGATGACTTAGATGTGCAACACATGAAGAAACGTTTTTCTTCAATCAATTAAGAATAACACTCTTAGTGTGAAGAAATTAATGAAGAATTTGATTCTCAGAACCCTACGATAATTGTATACGGTGTCTGAAATCATCATTCTTATATGGTGGGTCACGCCACCACCGAAAGTTGAAACTCCTCAAATTATTCATATTCTTCAACTTTGCATAGTCTTCACTGGTTCTGACGTTTTTCTTCATTGGCTATATATATAATATATATATATATATATGAGTTTATGTCCTCTATAGCATTCACTTATTGCTATTTCTTCAAGTTGGTTTTCTGCTAAGTGAATGTGATCGGACCCTTCCCCCTCTATGCTATACTCAACCCAATCTGTTCACAATTTTTTCATGTGCGTTCTATTTGAAACTCATTCAAAATCTTCACGGTGTCCTTGTCATCTGAAGAAATTGCGAACGGAACTTTAAAACCTATCTAATCGAAATTTTCGGCTTTGCCGCTCAAACCGTTCCGCATCCCACTATACACTTATCCACTCACCCACGATCTCCACCTCTCACTACGTGGGTGACACATGTCATGCGAATGAGAAGGGTCAGGGGCACGTTCGTCCAATTTCTTCGGGCGAGCAGTTTTTCACCGTGGCTATAAGTACCCCTCTTTCCCTTCCTCACTTCTTTTACCCCTCTCGACCTCTCTCTCCAGCTCAAGCTTCTCAAACCCTAGCGCCGCCGCTACTTCATCGCCGCCAGTGACGAAGAGCTTCACTGCCTCGACCTCGTCACCGACGTACTCACGCCGACCGCGGAAATCTTCACTCTGCCGCCGCCATAGCCGTCTTCCTCCGCCGAGTTAGGGCGTGGAAGATCTGCACAGACGAACTTCACATCTCCTCACTCCAGTTCGTCGTGTTCTTCATCTAGGGTAATTAACAGTTACTTTTACTGCCCTCGTTGATTCGAATGATTATCTACAAAATCTTCAGAAGTGTTTTTCTTCATATCTTCACACACTAAACACCTCACAAGTCATCTGTTCTTGATTCGTTTCTCTAAGCATCATTTTTCTTCAAGATTCCTCAATTGTGTGGATCTTCGATCTATACAACTCTGGAACCTAAGACAAAGAACGCTTAGTGAAAATCTTCAAGACTCATCTAGTGAAATTCCTCAAACTTGTTCTTTTTGAAAAACCTTCTGAGAACGCATATGACCTCTCCAAATTCCTCGCAACTACACTCTGTTCACAGGTACACATGTCAGCTACTGAATCACTAGGTTCTCATCAACTTAACTCATTTGCAGTGTTCCTCAAGAAAAGTTGCATACTTCTTCAGAGAATTCGATTTTTCAAATTCCTCAACTGAAGAAAATGGTTGATGGTAAAAGGCCACAAAAAGGAGGAAAGAGGCCTAAGGTAAATACAACATTTGAGATACCTGATGACATATATGCGGGGTACTGCACACCTACTGAGGAAACCAAGAATGAGCGCAAAGTGCGCAAACAGAGGATAGAGAGGAGATGGGCAAGAGAATGGAGGGAGTACAGATATGTCACTCCTAAGTACATGAAGAAATTCACACTCAATAGCAGATCCCACCAGCCTCAAGCGCGGTGAGGACTATCCTGATGAATGGGCCAAGCGCCAAACCAAGTTGGCTAAGCAAGCCAGAGAAGTAGTGAGGAAATTCAATGAAGACTCTGCTGCTGCTGCTGCCTCTGCTGAAGCCTCTGCTGTCAAGCCAAAGAAGGCTATGTCTAAGAAGCCTGCACGCAGGCCAAGTTCCTCAGCAATGCCCTCACGGCCAGAATCATCAAAGCCCTCACGGCCAATTCCTCATGCTGCTCCTGTTCCTCCCAAGTCCTCAGCTCCTCCGCCAAAGCCTTCAGCTGTTCTGCCTAAATCCTCAGCACCTGTGCATCTCGCCTCATGCCAAAGGACTGTCGGCATCTCCATTGCCTCAGGTGTCTCAGCTAGTTCCTCAGCCGCACCAAGTTCCTCAGCTGGCCCCTCACTGCTGAAGACAAAGGCCACTGCTGGACGAGGTCCTCGCCCAAGTCCTCAAAAGAAGCAAGTCGCTTTCCAAGTGCCGTCTGATGAAAACGAAGCTGATGATGATGAACTTGCAGAAATCATCAGAGACAGGCAAGTCAGGGCCGCTAGAGCCAAGGGATCAGAGGTGCCACTGCTTTTGGATCCCAAGCTGATCCTCGACTACATTGATGATTGGCACAAGGACCCCAACACTCCCTTGCCTGACTTCAAGCTGACTCCTGGCCAGAGTCACATGCTGACCCACTTCATTCAAGAAGAAAAGTGGAAATTTGATAAGGCCAGGCAGATCAAGAAAGTGCAGTACAAGAAAGAGCGCTATCTAAAGAAAAACGTTGTCTCTATGACAACTGAAGAACTTGTCACTATTCAAACTGAGATTAATAAACTCAGTGATGACTTTGACGCATATCGCTCCGATTGGCTTGGAGCCATGGTTCATTTTGTGAAACTTGCGAATAACTTCCCTTCCAATGTTGCAGCCCCAACGCAACAGGAAATTCCTCAGGCTGAAGCATCTGCTCAGCCTACTGAAGAAAATGCCAGCACCGCTGATGACAATCAGGCTGCTGAAGATAATGTGAGTTCCAGGGCTGATGACTGCATTCGAGCCGTTGAAGAAATTGCCAGGGCACCCACTAGTGGTGTGCCTGAAGAAACTGAAGAAATCAAGGCAACTGCATCAGTTGTGCCTGAAAAAAATCAACCAGATTCCTCAGCTGCTCCTGCACCAACTTCAACTCCAATCCTTCCATCTGCATCAGATGTGAAGAAGACCAAGGCTGCAGAGCGTGCTGCAGTGAAGAAAAGGAAAGCATCAACTGCTTCAGATTCTTCAGCTCCGAAGAAAATGAAGCCTATGACAAGTTCATTTGCAAATCCGATTGATGTTGTTCCCATCTCAACCAGGCCATCAAAGGTTCCTTTTGATGGAGAATATGTGATCCCCAGCGGATCTGATGAAGAAACTCCTTCTGCTGCTTCGTCTGAACCGTTGGATGAAGAAATTGAAGTGGATGCGATCCCTTCAACACCTATCATCTCCTCGCCTATGCCTCAGTTCACAGCTGAAGAGGCTGGCGTTGAAGAAATGGAAGATGAAGATGTGGACATTGGTTGCTCCACACCCGTAATCATTGATGAATTCTGGGAAAGTCAGCATCCAAACTCTCCAATGTTCACCCCTCTACAGCAAATTCCTCAGTCCCCCACACAAACTGTTCACATGGGCTCTGAAGAAACTCATCCCACTGCATCTGTCCATGAGGAAATTCCAGCCACTAGCGCTGAAGAAACTGCTGCTGCTGAACAACCAACAACGCAGACTGCCACTGAGGAGGAACCAGAAATTCCTCAGCCTAAAGAACCTACGATTGAGATTCCTGAGGTCGTGATGCAACTCACTGACACTCCTCTGCCGAAGCCAAAGGATCCTTTCTCACGCAAGCAAAAGTTCAAGGCTGATGATTTCTTCGGCGAGCACGTATTCTTCGAAGATTACAACCCATATGACTCTGCTCGCATTAGGAAGAGGCGTTTCTGGACTGCCAGTCAAGCAAATTTCTATTCCTCAGTGCTGTTCAACAAGGAGAAAATCTTCTACCATGAGCATATTCCTCACATGGATATTGAAACCTCTGCCGTGCTTCGCACCAGTCCTCAGTGTTCTTCACGATACTGGACTGCTAAACTTTTGCTCTGACATCTGTGATTGGAATGAAGAACTGATTCTTCAATTCTATGCTATGCTGCACATCACCGGAGATGCTGAAGATGTAAATTCATGGGTGCTGGACTGGATGTCTGAAAACACTCACTGCACTACACCAGCATCTGAATTGCTTCGAGCTCTACCACTCAGTCCTCCCCTTGAAGAAGCTCGTTGCATCTACAGTGAACCTGAGCTCACACATTATTACATGCAGGTGCTGATGAAACCTTTGAAGCCAGGTCAAGCACCAAGAACCAAATTCCTCATGAAGGAATTGTTGTACGTGCCCAGAACTGTCTATCATATTCTTACGAGGACAATCAGTCCCATCAAAGGCCACGACTCATCTGATGAGGAAATTGTTGGTATCATGAAGAATCTGGTATTCAACATCGTTCATGGCATTCCTGTCAATTATCATGATTTCTTCATGAGGACTATGGCAAATGTTGCACTGTCACCGTTTGAGCTGAAGCCTTATGCACCTTGGATTATGAGATTCCTCAGAGCAAGGTCTTCACTCAACTACAAAGCTGATTTTCAGAATCATCTCAGCTACTTGCCCCCAATTGAAGTCCTCAAGCAGACATATTCCTCAGTTGATGGAAAGGGCAAAGCACCAGCTGTAATAGATGAAGGCATTCATCCATTGGATGGTCAGTTTCGCAAAGCTGCATCTTATTCCACCAATGATGACTCTGCCACACATGACTCTGCCAATGCACCTAAGTCCACTCCTTAAGCCACTGCTCCGCGCGTGATGATTGATCGTGAACTTCTGCTTAGTCTTCACCAGAAGGTGGATCGAAATCACAAGTGGGTTAAGCGTCAGTTTGGTTCACTTCTTCACAACAAGACTGCCACACACAATGCAATGAAGAAAAACCACTACTACCTCCATCAAGTCTTCGGTCGCACCTGGGCAATCCTGTCACATCTGTATGGTGAAGAAGATCTGAAGAACATGGGTCTCAAAGAAAATTTTGACTGGTTTGCACCTCCACCGAAGAAATTCAAGAAGGTCCAGGTTCCTTCTCTGGTGGCCAGCTCATATTCTTCATCGCGCGACACTGATGAACATGAAGATTTGGACGACACTGCGGCAGGCCCTACAACAAACGACCCCAACAACGCTGGCGCTCCTTCATCAACATGATTATCTTCAGGGGCGTTAGTCCTCATTTTCGATCCTTTTGGTCATTCAATGACAAAGGGGGAGAAATATGAGTTAGTCTTCAAGCGGGTCTACTATATGGGCGTTTTTATTTGCTAAGTTACAACTCTCGTTCTTCTGAAACTTTATTGGATCGAGTTGTAATCTTAAACATGATGGTGCTCTGATACTTTTGATGCATTGTGCTCTGATACTTCTGATGCACTATTTTGCATGCTTATTCCTCGTTAATATTATTGCACACATGCTGAATTTCATCAGGCACCATATTTCATCATGCATTTCAAATTCTTCATATTATATGTTAAATGCGTGTATGAATTACAAGATATAGGGGGGGATCTCCATGATTCAACTCTTCAAGTGTGCATTGCTTCAAAGGCAAATTCTTCACTATGCACATCTTCAGGGGGAGTTCTTCTATATCTTGTAATCAAATTCCTCAATATCAGTAGTTACACTTCATATGTTTATCCCCGTTGAAAACTTAACCTATATTGTCATCAATCACCAAAAAGGGGGAGATTGTAAGTGCATCTAGTGCCCCTTAGTGATTTTGGTGTATTGAAGACTTATAGGTTAAGGGACTAATGCGTTTGTGAGTGTACACAGTTCTATAAGTCTATGAGGAGTTTGATATTTACAGGAAAAGTCGTCCCCTAAAAATGAATATCTTCGACTGAAGATTTTGGTATTTCTGAAGACATTCATGAAGACTTTGACAGTGAAGAAATTGATGTGTCCGTGAAGACTTGATATTCATGCGAGGAATATGAAGCGTGAAGACTTTCGTTTTCATAGTTTTTTTTCTCTTTCTTGAATCATAGGAAACACCGTACTGTTAAAAGGGGTCGAGGAAATACTAAGGAAAATTTTCCATGTGATGCTCAACTCAAAATCCTACACCTACCAATCCCTTCGAGTGAAGCCATTGGAAATCTCATACAGTTCAGTCAATTTCTTCAGTGACAGAGACGAAGTTCTTCTGGTCTCTGAGGAATTTGTCCTGACTGAGGAGTTAGGAATTCGCCAGTGCGGATTGCCTACACAGTGAGGAACATGATAGCCCTGAGGATTTTACTACTCAAAATTCCGACCGTTGCTGTGCTATGCGCCCGCTGTCCCAAAATATCTATCCACCTAATGGTCATATCATTGAAGGGCATTTATGTCTTATCATGTCAGGCTGCTCCCTAGGCTATAAATAGCCGCCCCCTACAACCACTAGCTGGTTGGCTGCTCCGAGAGAAATTGACACTTGTCATTTGAGAGCAACCCATCCTCTGAGGACTTTGAGCGAAAATCATCAAGTGAGGAAAAACCAAAAACCCAAAACCCAAACACCTACAAACCCCAAGTGATTGAGCATCACTGAAGAGATTGATCCTGCGTGGATCCAACGCTTGTTACCTTTGAAGACTGTGTTTCTTCCAGATAGTTAGGCGTCATGGTCTAGAGCATCCAAGAGGAATTGTGGATCATCGAGTGACCAAGTTTGTGAAGGTTTGGAAGTCGCGTGAAGACTTACCACGAGTGATTGGACGAGGTCTGTGTGACCTTAGTTCAAGGAGAATACGGTGAGGACTGGGTGTCCTGAGCTGCGTGTTCAGGACTGGGTGTCCGGTACTGTGTGTCCTCGAGTTTAAATACTCAGCCGCTCCAACCAGACGTACAACTGAGACAGCAGTTGGAACTGGTCTACCAAATCATCGTCTTCACCAAGCTTACTGGTTCTATTTCCTCAACTCCTTCATTTCCTCATAACTGTGTTGTGTGTTTGTTCATATCTGTGTTTGAAGACTTTGACTGAAGACTTTCTCAATTTCCTTAGTTTAATTTCTTCAGTCTGTTTGTCTTCATCCTGTGTTATCCTGTGATTACGCTTCCTGTACTCTGTGTCTGTCTTCATTTCATCATGATGACTATGCTTGTATTCTGTTATGTTTACTTTTGAGTACTTATTACGCTGCTAGTAGTTCTTCGCTAAGGAATTTCCTCACCGGCAAATTCCTCAGTGAAGAATTTCATAAAAATCGCCTATTCACCCCCTCTAGTCGATATAACGCACTTTCAATTGTATTGTGCTAGGAGCCCCCCTCCTCATATATATAGGTTGGAGGGAGAGGGGAGAGGCCAAGGGGCGCCCCAAGTGGGGCCGAATCCCACTTGGGCTCCTGCCTTGGTTTGCCCCCCCCCCCCTCTTTGTATAGGCGCCAAGGGAAGGAAGGGGGAGGTGGCCTCCCCCCTTTCCTTTCTCCCTTGAGGAGGGGAAGGAAGGAGGGACTTGCCCCCTTCCTTTCCCTAGGGCTGGCCGGCCTAGTGGAGGGCTGGTCTATCCCTCCCTTGGCTCATCAAGCCCATATCTTTGCCGGGGGTGCCCGGAACCCCTTCCGATGACCCTATATGTACCCGATACCCTCCAGAACACTTCCGGTGTCCGAATACCATCGTCCTATATATCAATATTTACCTCTCGACCATTTCGAGACTCCTTGTAAAGTACGTGATTTCATCCGGGACTCCCAACAACATTCGGTCACCAAATCACATAACTCATATAATACTAAATCGTCATCGAACATTAAGCGTGCGGACCCTACGGGTTCGAGAACTATGTAGACATGACCGAGACACCTCTCCGGTCAATAACCAATAACATAACCTGGATGCTCATATTAGCTCCTACATATTCTAAGAAGATCTTTATTGGTCAAATCGTTATGATAACATACGTTATTCCCTTTGTCCATCGGTATGTTACTTGCCCGAGATTCGATCGCCGGTATCCACATACCTAGTTCAATCTCGTTACCGGCAAGACTCTTTACTCGTTCCGTAATACATCATCCTATAACCAACTCATTGGTCACTTTGCTTGCAAGATTTCTTATGATGTGCATTACCGAGAGGACCCAGAGATACCTCTCCGATACTCAGAGTGACAAATCCTAATCTTGATCTATGCTGATGTCTACTACGCAACTTTATTCTTGTAGACACGTGTTGGGCCTCCAAGCGCAAAGTTTTGTAGGACAGTAGCAATTTTCCCTCAAGTGGATGACCTAAGGTTTATCAATCCATGAGAGGTGTAGGATGAAGATGGTCTCTCTCAAACGACCCTACAACCAAATACAAGAAATCTCTTATGTCCCCAACACACCCAATACAATGGAAAATTGTATAGGTGCACTAGTTCGGCGAAGAGATGGTGATAAAAGTGTAATATGGATGGTAGAAATATTTTTTTATAATCTGAATAAATAAAAACAGCAAGGTAGCAAATAGTAAACGGGCACAAAAACGGTATTGCAATGCTCAAAAACAAGGCCTAGGGTCCGTACTTCCGCTAGTGCAATCTCTCAACAATGCTAACATAGTTGGATCATATGATTATCCCTCAAAGTGTAGTGAAGAATCACTCCTGAGTTCCCATTAGAGGAGAAGAAAAGATATGAATTGTTTGTAGGGTACTAAACCACCTCAAAGCTATTATTTCCGTTCGATCATTCAAGAGTTTGTACTAAAATAACACAAAGCTATTTTTCCGTTCGATCTATCCTAGAGTCCGTACTAAGATAACACCAAAGCAAATTCATATTCATAATACTCAATCCACACAAAGAACTATAAAGAGACCCTAAAATTTCCGTCGGAGAAAAGATAATAAAAACATGCATCAACCCCTATGCATAGATTACCCCAATATCACCACAGAAATCCGCGAGTTGAATGCCATAACATATATCAAGTGAATCAATAAGATACCCCAATTGTCACCTCAAGTATTCATACCGCAAGACATATATCATGTGTTCTCAAATCTGAACATTCAATCCGACATGACCAAACTTTAAAGGGTAAAGATTCAATTCATCACAACAAGAGTATAGAGGGAGAAACATCATATGATCTGACTATATTAACAAAGCCCATGATATAGATCACGAGAGAGAGAGAGATTAAACACATAGCTACTGGTACAAACCCTCAGCCCCGAGGGTGGACTACTCCCTCCTCATCGTGGTGGCCGCCGGGATGATGAAGATGGCCACCGGAGATGATTCCCCCCTCCGACAGGGTGTCGGAATGGGTCTAGATTGGTTTTCGGTGGCTACGGAGCCCTGCGGCGACGGAACTTCTGATCTAGGTTAACTCCGAAGGGTTTCGGAATATTTGGGAATTTATAGTTCAAAGAGGGGGTGCGGGAGGCCACCGAGTTGGGCACAACCCACCTGGGCGCGCCAGGGGCGTTGGCGCGCCCTGGTGGGTTGTGCCCCCCTCGGGGCACCCCCCAGGTGCAGCTCTGGCCCATTGGGTTCCGTCTGGTCCAAAAAAAATCTCCGTAAAGTTTCATGGTATTTGGACTCCGTTTGATATTGATTTCTTGCAATGTAAAAAACAAGCAAAAAATAGCAATTGGCACTGGGCACTGGGTCAATAGGTTAGTCCAAAAAAATGATATAAAGTTGCTATAAAATGATTGTAAAACATCCAAGAATGATAATTTATATTGGCATAAATACTTCATAAATTATAGATACGTTGGAGACGTATCATATGCCAACCCAAAAAACACCTTCGGAGATACCTGCAGAGCATCTTTATGGTCACCCAATTACGTTGTGACATTTGATAGCACACAAGGCATTCCTCCGATATCCAGGAGTTGCATAATCTCATAGTCGAAGGAATATGTATTTGACATGAAGAAAGCAATAGCAATAAAACTGAACGATCATTATGCTAAGCTAACGGATGAGTCTTGTCCATCACATCATTCTCCTAATGATGTGATCTAGTTATCAGATGACAACTCATGTCTATGGTTAGGAAACCTTAACCATCTTTGATCAACAAGCTAGTCAACTAGAGGCTCACTAGGGACACGGTATTTGTCTATGTCTTCACACATGTATTAAGATTGTCGATCAATACAATTCTATCATAAATAATAAACATTTATCATGAATAAGGAAATATAAAATAACAACGTTATTATTGTATTTAGGGCATATTTCCTTCAGTCTCCCACTTGCACTATAGTCAGTAATCTAGTTCACATCACCATTTGATTTAACACCCATAGTTCATATCGCTATGTGACCAACACCCAAAGAGTTTACTAGAGTCAATAATCTAGGTCACATCGATAAGTGATTAACACCCAAAGAGTACTAAGGTGTGATCATGTTTTTCTTGTGAGAGAGGTTTAGTCAACGGGTCTGTCACATTCAAATATGTATGTATTTTACAAATTTCTATGTCTACAATGCTCTGCATGGAGCTACTCTAACTAATTACTCACACTTTCAATATGTATCCAGATCGGGACTCAGAGTCATCCGGATCGGTGTCAAAGCTTGCATCGACGTAACTCTTTATGACGAACTCTCTATCACCTCCATAACCAAGAAACATTTCATTAGTCCTCTTTAGGTACCTAAGGATAATTTTCACCGCTGTCCAGTAATCTACTCCTGGATCACTATTGTACCCCCTTGCCAAACTCATGGCAAGGCACACAACAGGCCTGGTACACAACATAACATACTTTATAGAACCTATGACTGAGGCATAGGGAATGACTTTCATTCTCTCTCTATATTCTGCGGTGGTCAGTTTTTGAGTCTTACTCAACTTCACACCTTGTAACACAAGCAAGAACCCTTTATTTGACTTATCCTTTTTGAACTTCTTCAAAACTTTATCAAGGTATGTGCTTTGTGAAAGTCCTATCAAGCGTCTTGATCTATCTCTATAGGTTTTGATGCCTAATATATAAGCAGCTTCACCGAGGTCTTTCATTAAAAAAATTCTTATTCAAGTATCCTTTGTGCTATCGAGAAATTTTATATCATTTCCTATCAACAATATGTCATCCACATATAATATCAGAAATGGTACAGAGCTCCCACTCACTTTCTTGTAAATACAGGCTTCATCATAAGTCTGTATAAAACCATATGCTTTGATCACCTCATCAAAGCGTATATTCCAACTCCGAGATGCTTGCACCAGTCCATAGATGGGTCGCTGGAGTTTGCACACTTGGTTAGCACCTTTAGGATCGACAAAACCTTCTTGTTGCATCATATACAACTCTTCTTTAAGAAATCCGTTAAGGAATGCAATTTTGACGTCCATTTGCCAAATTTCATAATTATAAAATGCGGCAATTGCTAACATGATTCGGACTGACTTAAGCATCGCTACGGGTGAGAAGGTCTCATCGTAGTAAACCTCTTGAACTTGTCAAAAACCTTTCGCGACAAGTCGAGCTTTGTAGGTGGTGACATTACTGTCATCAGCTGTCTTCTTCTTGAGGATCCATTTATTCTCAATGGCTTGCCGATCATCGGGCAAGTCCACCAAAGTCCACCTTTGTTCTCATACATGGATCCATAGATTCTTCATAGTTCGTAGGTTCGTCATGGTCTAGTAACATGACTTCCAGAACAGGAATACCGTACTACTCTGGTGTGGAACGTGCTCTGTTCGACCTACGAGGTACCGTAGTAACTTGATCTAAAGTTTCATGATCATTATCATTAGCTTCCTCTCTAGTTGGTGTAGGCATCACAGGAATGGATTTCTCCGATGAGCTACTTTCCAATTCGAGAGAAGGTACAATTACCTTATCAAGTTCTACTTTCCTCCCACTCACTTCTTTCTAGAGAAACTCCTTCTCTAGAAAGTTTCCATTCTTCACAACAAAGATCTTGCCTTCGGATTTGTGGTAGAAGGTGTACCCAATTGTTTCTTTAGGGTATCCTATGAAGACGCACTTCTCCGATTTGGGTTCGATCTTATTGATGACCCACAAGTATAGGGGATCTATTGTAGTCCTTTCAATAAGTAAGAGTGTCGAACCCAACGAGGAGCAGAAGGAAATGATAAGCAGTTTTCAGTAAGGTATTTCCTGCAAGCACTGAAATTATCGGTAAGAGATAGTTTTGTGATAAGGTAATTTGTAACGGGTAACAAGTAATAAAAGTAAATAAGGTGCAGCAAGATGGCCCAATCCTTTTTGTAGCAAAGGACAAGCCTGGACAAACTCTTATATAAAGGAAAGCGCTCCCGAGGACACATGGGAATTATCGTCAAGCTAGTTTTCATCACGCTCATATGATTCATGTTCGTTACTTTGATAATTTGATATGTGGATGGACCGGTGCTTGGGTACTGCCCTTCCTTGGACAAGCATCCCACTTATGATTAACCCCTTTTGCAAGCATCCACAACTACAAAATAAGTATTAAGGTAAACCTAGCCATAGCATGAAACATATGGATCCAAAGCAGCCCCTTACGAAGCAACACATAAGCTAGGGTTTAAGTTTCTGTCACTCTAGCAACCCATCATCTACTTATTACTTCCCAATGCCTTCCTCTAGGCCCAAACAATGGTGAAGTGCCATGTAGTCGACGTTCACATAACACCACTAGAGGAAAGACAACATACATCTCATCAAAATATTGAATGAATACCAAATTCACATGACTACTTATAGCAAGACTCCCCCCATGTCCTCAGGAACAAACGTAACTACTCACAAATCATATTCATGTTCATAATCAGAGGGGTATTAATATGCATAAAGGATCTGAACATATGATCTTCCACCAAATAAACCAACTAGCATCAACTACAAGGAGTAATCAACACTACTAGCAACCCACATGTACCAATCTGAGGTTTTAAGACAAAGATTGGATACAAGAGATGAACTAGGGTTTGAGATGAGATGGTGCTGGTGAAGATGTTGATGGAGATTGATCCCCTCCCAATGAGAGGATCGATGGTGCTGACGATGGTGATGATTTCCCCCTCCCGGAGGGATGTTTCCCCGGCAGAACAGCTTCGCCAGAGCCCTAGATTGGTTCCACCAAGGTTCTGCCTCGTGGCGGCGGTGTTTCGTCCTAAGGGCTTTGCTTATGATTTTTTTCCAGGGCGAAAGACTTCATATAGCCAAAGATGGGCACACGTGGATGGTGGGTGGCCCCCTCTGGTACTTTCTTCGCCCAATATTTTTTTTATTCTAAAACTGACTTCCGTGGAGTTTCAGGACTTTTGGAGTTGTACAGACTAGGTCTCTAATATTTGCTCCTTTTCCAGCCCAGAAATCCAACTACCGGCATTCTCCCTCTTCTTGTAAACCTTGTAAAATAAGAGAGAATAGGCATAAGTATTGTGACATAATGTGTAATAACAGCCCATGATGCAATAAATATTAATATAAAAGCACGATGCAAAATGGATGTATCAACTCCCCCAAGCTTAGACCTCGCTTGTCCTCAAGCGGAAGCCGATATCGAAAAATATGTCCACATGTTTTAGAGATAGAGGTGTCGATAAAATAAAATACGGACATGAGGGAATCATGATTTCTTATGCTAAAGTAACAATTCATTCACAATTTCAAGTATGAATCAGAAACTTCATTGAAAACTAACAAACTATAATCTCAGTCATTGGAGCAATTGCAATATATCATAACATCAGAAAGAGTCAATATAAGAGCTTTTTAGCAAGTCCACATACTAAACTATCATTTAGTCTTTCACAATTTCTAACACTCCCACAATAATTATGGGTAAGAAGTTTTAATCGGACACAGAGAAAGATAGGGGCTTATAGTTTTCCCTCACAACTTTTTACCTCGAGGGTAATGTCAACAATAATAGTTCATGAAAACTTACATCCAATTAGCTATATATATCAAGATCTTTCCAACACATTGTGCTTGCCAAAGGATAAAATGTAAAAAAGTAAAGGTGAAGATCACCATAACTCTTGTATGAAGTATAAGACAAGAATAAAAGATAGGCCCTTCGCAGAGGGAAGCAGAGGTTGTCATGTGTTTTTATGGTTGGATGCACGAAATCTTAATGCGAAAGAACGTCACTTTATATTGCCACTTGTGATATGGACCTTTATTATGCAGTCCATCGCTTTTATTTCTTCCACATCACAAGATCGTATAAAGCTCATTTTCTCCACACTAATAAATCATACATATTTAGAGAGCAATTTTTATTGCTTGCAACAATGATAACTTACTTGAAGGATCTTACTCAATCCATAGGTAGATATGGTGGACTCTCATGGCAAAACTGGGTTTAAGGATATTTGGAAGCACAAGTAGTATCTCTACTTGGTGCAAAGAATTCGGCTAGCATGAGGGGGAAAGGCAAGCTCAACATGTTGGATGTGTTGGAAATATGCCCTAGAGGCAATAATAAATTGATTATTATTATATTTCCTTGTTCATGATAATCGTTTATTATCCATGCTAGAATTGTATTGATAGGAAACTCAGATACACGTGTGGATACATAGACAACACCATGTCCCTAGTAAGCCTCTAGTTGACTAGCTCGTTGATCAATAGATGGTTATGGTTTCCTGACCATGGACATTGGATGTCGTTGATAACGGGATCACATCATTAGGATAATGATGTGATGGACAAAGACCCAATCCTAAGCCTAGCACAAGATCATGTAGTTCATATGCTAAAGCTTTTCTAATGTCAAGTATCATTTCCTTAGACCATGAGATTGTGCAACTCCCGGATACCGTAGAAGTGCTTTGGGTGTGCCAAACGTCACAACGTAACTGGGTGGCTATAAAGGTACACTACAGGTATCTCCGAAAGTGTCTGTTGGGTTGGCACGAATCGAGACTGGGATTTGTCACTCCGTGTGACGGAGAGGTATCTCTGGGCCCACTCGGTAGGACATCATCATAATGTGCACAATGTGATCAAGGAGTTGATCACGGGATGATGTGTTACGAAACGAGTAAAGAGACTTGCCGGTAAAGAGATTGAACAAGGTATCGGGATACCGACGATCGAATCTCAGGCAAGTATCGTACCGCTAGACAAAGGGAATTGTATACGGGATTGATTAAGTCCTTGACATCGTGGTTCATCCGATGAGATCATCGTCGAACATGTGGGAGCCAACATGGGTATCCAGATCAGGCTGTTAGTTATTGACCGGAGAGTCATCTCGGTCATGTCTGCATGTCTCCCCGAACCCGTAGGGTCTACACACTTAAGGTTCGGTGACGCTAGGGTTATAGAGATATTAGTATGCGGTAACCCGAAAGTTGTTCGGAGTCCCTGATGAGATCCCGGACGTCACGAGGAGTTCCGGAATGGTCCAGAGGTAAAGAATTATATATAGGAAGTGCTATTTCGGCCATCGGGACAAGTTTCGGGGTCACCGGTATTGTACCGGGACCACCGGAAGGGTCCCGGGGGTCCACCGGGTGGGGCCACCTGCCCCGGGGGGGCACATGGGCTGTAGGGGGTGCTCCTTGGCCTATATGGGCCAAGGGCGCCAGCCCCAAGAGGCCCATGCGCCAAGAATCAAGGGAGAGGAAGAGTCCTAAAGGGGGAAGGCACCTCCGAGGTGCCTTGGGGAGGAGGGACTCCTCCCTTGGCCGCACCCTTCCTTGGAGGAAGGGCCAAGGCTCTCCCCCCCCCCTCTCTCCCTTGGCCCTATATATAGTGGGGGAAAGGGAGGGCAATCTAACCTAAGCCCTGGCGCCTCCCTCTCCCTTCCATGACACATCTCCCTCCTCCCGCAGCGCTTGGCGAAGCCCTGTTGGAATCCCGCTACTTCCACCACCACGCCGCCGTGCTGCTGGATCTTCATCAACCTCTCCTTCCCCCTTACTGCATCAAGAAGGAGGAGACGTCGCTGCTCCGTACGTGTGTTGAACACGGAGGTGCCGTCCGTTCGGCGCTAGGATCATCAGTGATTTGGATCATGACGAGTACGACTCCATCAACCTCGTTCTCTTGAACGCTTCCGCGCGCGATCTACAAGGGTATGTAGATCCACTCCTCCCTCGTTGCTAGATGACTCCATAGATAGATCTTGGTGACACGTAGGAAAATTTTGAATTTATGCTACGTTCCCCAACAGGATGATCCATGACAATATACTTTATTTCGAATATAAGAAAACATAACCCATTACGTTGTCTTCCTTGTCCAACATCAACTTTTTAGCATGTCATATTTTAATGAGTGCTCACAATCATAAAAGATGTCCAAGATAGTATATTTATATGTGAAAACCTCTCTTTCTTTATTACTTCCTATTGATTGCAACGATGACCAAAACTATGTTTGTCAACTCTCAACAACTTTTATTCATCATACTCTTTATATGTGAAGTCATTACTCTCCATAAGATCAATATGATCTCTTTATTTCCTTTTATTCTTACTTTTATTCCCTCAAGATCATAGCAAGATAACCAAGCCCTTGACTCAAAACTAATCTTTATTATGGCCCACAAACTCGATTACATAGAAGAATCATAAAGCAAAACTCAAAACTAAATCATATTAAAACTTTATTCTACTAGATCAAGATATTACCAAAAGGACCGAACTAAGAAAAACCGTAAAGATAGAAGTGTGATGGTGATACGATACCGGGGCACTCCCCCAATCTTGGCAGTTGCCAAGGGGAGTGCCCATACCCATGTGTTTATGTCTCCTTCCTCGGAGGTGGTGATGATGGAGTTGTTGATGATGTAGGCTTGTCGTCCATCTTCCAAGGCATAGGCTCACCATCATAGAAGGATGATCGAGTCTTCAAGATCCTCGAATCTGCAGCCAAACTCATCCTCTTGAATCTATATTCATACTTACAGTTTTTGTTTTGCAGGCCATAGATCTGGGCTTGGAGTGCTCAATTTTCTCGTGAAGCTTGAAGATGGTCTCCCCGATGTTCCTGGCATCTACCTTGGTGTTGCTAGTGAACACCGTGATCATTATGTGGTTGGCGTCGAGTCCACGTTCCATCATCTCCTGGCACTTGAAAACTTGTTGCTCCATTGCTTCGACTCTTGTCTCCACACTTCCGGTCCTCCTTGGTCCCTCGACATCGCGGATGTGCAGCAACCCCTCACGCATCTCAATGGTTTGAGGGTGTTGCAGCACCTCCGTGAGGTAGGGGTTGATGAACTTCTTGAAGAACTTGTCCTTGGGGGCACTTGAAGACGTCATGGCGACCTAGATCTGTGAGAAAAACAGCTCGAAACAAAGACAGAAGATATTTGCCTGATACGATGGTCAAAACCTTTGAGAGATTATATAATGAATTTTTACCGACCAAAAGAAGTATCGCACAAGAAAACGGAGTCCGAAGAGCACACGAGGTGCCCATAAGGCAGGGGGCACGCCCTCCACCCGTGGATGCCTCGTGTCCTTCCCGGACAGCTTCTTATTTTCCTATTTTCTTAAATATTCCAAAACGGAGAAAAATTGCAATTAGAATGTTTTGGAGTCGGTTTACTTACCATACCACATACCTATTCCTTTTCGGAGTCCGAAACATTTTGGAAGGTGTCCCTTGTATACTCCTCCGGGGTTACGGTTTCAATAACATTAGTTTCAACATTTATAGGATTATCTAAGATATAATGTTTGATTCTTTAACCATTCATCACCCTCGGATTTGTGCCTTCGAAGTTGTTATTTTTTATGGCACCGTAAGATAAACCTCCTCGATAATGTAAAGACCTTCCAATTTAAAGAGGAGTTTTCCTGCAAAAAATCTTAAACGAGAGTTATATAACAATACATAATCACCTACATTAAACTCACGTTTTTGTATCCTTTTGTCATGCCATCTTTTAACTTTTTCTTTAAACAGTTTGGCATTTTCATAGGCATGGGTTCTCCATTCATCAAGTGAGCTAATGTCAAATAGTCTCTTCTCACCGGCAAGTTTGAAGTCATAATTGAGCTTTTTATGGCCCAATATGCCTTATGTTCTAGTTCGAGAGGTAAGTGGCATGCTTTTCCATAAACCATCTTATACAGAGACATACCCATAGGATTTTTATATGCGGTTCTATAGGCCCATAATGCATCATCAAGTTTCTTGGACCAATTCTTTTTAGATCTATTAAAGTCTTTTGCAAAATTAATTTAAGCTCTCTATTACTCAGTTCTACTTGATCACTAGATTGTGGATGATATGGAGATGCAATTCTATGATTAACATCATACTTAGCAAGCATTTTACGAAAAACACCATGAATAATATGAGAACCACCATCAATCATTAAGTATCTAAGGACTCCAAACCTCGGAAAAATAACGTCTTTAAGCATCTTAATAGAGATGTTATGATCAACACTACTAGTTGGAATAGCTTCTACCCACTTAGTAACGTAATCAACATCAACTAAAATATGTGTATAGCCATTAGAGGAAGGAAACAATCCCATATAATCAAAGCCACAAACACCAAATGGTTCAATAAGAAGTGAGTAATTCATAGGCATTTCTTGACGTCTACTAATATTACCAATTCTTTGACATTCATCACAAGATAAGATAAACTTACGGGCATCCTTGAAGAGAGTAGGCCAATAAAAACCGGATTGCAATACCTTATGTGCAGTTCTATCTCCAGCATGGTGTCCTCCATAAGTCTCGGAGTGACACTTGCGTAGGATCTATTCCTGTTCATGCTCAGGTACACAACGTCTAATAACACCATCTACTCCTTTATAAAGGTATGGGTCATCCCAGAAGTAATCTCTTAAATTATAGAATTTTTTTTTCTTTTGCTGGTATGTGAAACTAGGTGGTATAAATTTAGCAACAATGTAATGAGCATACCATAGAGCAGTACGAGAAGCATTTATGACAGCTAATTGTTCATCAGAAAAGCTATCATCAATAGGTAGTGAGTCATCAAGAACATTTTCTAACCTAAACAAGTTGTCTGCAACGGGGTTCTCAGCTCCCTTTCTATCAATAATATGCAAATCAAATTCTTATAGCAAGAGAACCCATCTAATAAGTCTAGGTTTAGCATCCTTCTTTTCCATAAGATATTTAATACCAGCACGATCAGTGTAAACAGTTACTTTAGAATCAACAATATAAGGTCTGAACTTATCACAAGCAAATACAACTGCTAAAAATTATTTTTCAATAGTAGCATAATTTCTTTGGGCAATGTCTAGAGTTTTACTAGCATATTAGATAACATTTAATTTTTTATCAACTCTTTGTCATAGAATAGCCCCTACAACATAATCAGCAGCATCACACATAATTCACTACAAGAAACTTGTTAATACATGATAGTCCTCGTTCGTCATAGATCAACCAAATTTCTTTTAAGTTTTTTTAAAGAGCGAGTTACATGACTTAAAAGAAAATGCACTGCTAACATATTTTAATCTCCAACGACAGCAACGATTGAAGGCAACTATCCGAAGCCAAGTAATTCCTGCTAAAAAACTTCAATCTCCAATAACATGGATTAACTACCAAACCTGTGTAGAATTAGAACACATTCAAAATTATAATATGTTATAAAAGCAAGCTCCCAAATGAATCCAAATAGTAATATTAGTTGATTTTCCAAGCAATCACCCGTGGGCACACCACTACTATACTAAGGTACCACGTAAATGCGGGCAACACACGTGAAAACAAGCATAACTACTCCAAAGAAAAGTGTGTCAAATGAAAGTATAATCAAGTTAGCCTACAAGTGACAAGTAACAAACACACATCATAGAACTAAAAGTGCAGCAGTTGGTTCACCCATTGGTTCTGGACTGAACAAACAGTAAGTGTGTGGGGATAACCAGGCTGGGAGCTGTCTATTTTCTGGCCTAGCAAACAAACATGAGATTTCTCAAAGAAGAAAGCAAACAAACATGATACAGACAAGTACTTAGTTTTCTTTGTGAGAGGAAGTTGTGTGCCTGTACAGGTATGTAGTTTATCTAATAAACATTTTTGTACTCTAAAAGAAATGTGAACAAAAGTGAGAGAGACAAGCACTTAGTTTTTTTTGTGAGAGGAAGTTGTGTGCCTGTACATGTATTTAGTTTATCTGGATCAAACATTTCTACACTCTAAAAGAAATGTGAACAAAAGCGAGAGAGACAAGCACTTAGTTTTTTTAGTGAGAGGAAGCTGTGCGTGCCTATACAAGTACTTGGTTTTTCTGGATTAAAATTTTCTATACAAGCGATCAGCTGAAAATTAGATACTGTACCACACCATTCCTTAACAAACAAGAATGTTAGTAAAGAAGTGACAGACTAACTTCAAGATAATTAACACAAACTGGGCATAAACATAGGCTTGTACAGAATATATTAACTCAATGTTTAAATCAGAATCAACACCGAAGGATTTTTCATCTAACTCGATGTTTATGCTGCAATTTCATCTCAAAGCACCAACAAATACAGTACTAAACAATACTTGCTTGCCAAGTGAACTTCAAATGGCATGCAAAATATTAACACAGAATATGATACAGTTTCACTGAGAGACCTCCCACACTAATAGTTTAATTGTGGAGTACTAAGCGTATTACTTGTTATTACATGAAAAATTCAAAATCTGTACTGGCAGACTCAGAACCAATGAACACCAAGAGATAGCAACTCTAGTGGAGTATCAATAAAATGCATAACATCAGGGAGATTGTACAATGCAGATTTTATGCACACAAAAATATCTGTACAGTTATAATTTTACTGGAGCCACACAACAGTCCACACCTTGAACAGCTCAAAATCTACAGCCTGAATAATTTGCATCAAGAATGGAACGGTATGAAGCTCACCCTGTTCTGCTCGAGGACTGTGGCATCGGCATCGATCAGGTGGGACATGTAGACTATAAGTCAAAAACGTGAACTACCACACAGCTTGTCTTCTTCTGCGGACATATCTTTCACGCACACATGTGTTATTTCAGTGTTATTGAACCTTAAACAACAAATATAAGTCAAAAAATTGTACCAACAAGAAAACTCTTAACCAGATTCAGGACTTTCTCCAGTTGTTGGCTGCTTGTCTTGACTGCCGATGGCACTGCTTGTGCTGCCCAAGAGAAATGGTCGTGGTTGTTCACATGCCGATCTCCCCTGGGGATGGATGGATGTTGGGTACGTGTGTGCACCTGCAAAAGGAAGAAAATCAATCACACAAGCACACAACAAAGCACCCAGCAAGCACACACGTAGTACAGCAGCAGCAAGCACACAAGTAGTATGGCAGCAGCAAGCACACATGTAGTATGGCAGTAGCAAGCAAGCGCCCAGCAGACAGGTCGACCACGACAAGCAACAGCACGAGACAGGGGTTGGGAATAAGTTACCTTGCTGACAAGTGACGATGGGCGGCTGTGGCGGCGGCAAGGCAGAAGCTGGCAGAAGCAGCGACTTTATGAACATTGTCTTGAGGAGACACAATCGATGGAACTTGTCAGTTAGTAATACCTTGCTTTCAACAACAACAAAAGATCCCTGTTTATATGATAACAATACATATCAGTAAAAACAAAAGAATGTCTATGAGCCAATTTTAGACGTGGTAACAGATTATCAGTACAAACTAAAACACGCCATAGATATACAATAACGTTTTCTCTAGAGGATATTTTTACATTGCCTTTTTAAAATCATAATTTTGCTTATTTATCAGATGCATAGTGCGCCTTGGCAAATTATTTATGTGCTCCGCTTTTACAAATCAACGGGGATGGGAAAAATATTACTATTGAGTTTAGACGTATGCAGTCACAAAAAATGTCTGGTTTAGATGTATAGATCGGGTAGATGAATCAGTGGGCTATGGAAAATGTATCCCTTAAGTGTACTGTTTGGTTGTTTCCAGATTAGTATTATTTTGTTACAAAAAATTATCAGGAAAAGCACAAATAAGAATGCACTCGCCAATGTCCACCCTAAGTTTTCAGAGTTTCAGCTGACTTGCTCTAAGAATATGAAACACAAAGAATTCTCCTCTGTTTGTCTAAGCTAGCTGACTTGGCTATTTCTCCTCTGCTTTAGCCTCTAAATCAGATGTTTTAAAAGCAATCTCTGAATGAACTTTATTTTACTAGCTACACTACATCACAATATTACCTTCGGTGAAATATTACCTCCACAGCATTGCCTTGAGGAGACGCGCGCCACGGATGGAGAAGACGTCCGCGATGATGAGGGGACTAACGTCGGCGTGGCTGGCGGACAATTGGACCCGGCCACAAGGGCCGTCCATCTACTCTGGATCCGGGGCGCTATAGCCACCTCCTGTAACTCGCCTTCGCTCGCCGCCGGATGGAGATGGATCCGTTCCCGCCGCCGGCAACCTAAGGGACTTCCAAATCCAGCACTCCCGTAGCCGGTGACCTCGGGGACTTACAAATCCGGCACTTTGTCCAGCCGCCGCCACTGCCGCCATGGCTCAGGGGTAGGACCGGGCCGCCGTAGCTCAAGGGGGTGGTCTGAATGGGGAGGGGCATGGCGTGGGGTAGTAGGGCAGGGCTCCGATGCGGGGTGGTTCAGCGCTGGCGCCGCCGGCGACGACATGGAGAAGCGCGGGGAGGATAGGTGGAGCGGCGGCGGCTGATAGTTGGGGACGGGAGGAGATCGGAGAAGGATATTTAGGGTTAGGCTAGTGTGGATGTGGACTCTGTAGTTAAATGGGCTGGCTCCAAATTTTTGACCCCCCGCGTTGGAGACTTGAAATTTCCCTCCTCGCGCCGTCGCGCGCTCTCAGTTTCGGTCTCTGTTTTTTTATGTATGTGTAAGACTAGCCACAGTGGGAGTAATTTCAGCAGTAACATCAAGTCCAACTCAGCAAATTTGCTTATGTGGCAATGAATTAATGAAGGGAGAGGTAGTTATAGTAACTTAGCTAGTTACTGTAACATCACATATCCCAATGTAATATGAATTTATAACCTAATAAATGAATCTTTGCATGTTACCACACTTAGTTACTACCCACTATGAAGGTAGTAACATAGTCTAGGGATATGTGTATGTTACTAGTGTATGTTACTATCCATTGTGGCTAGTCTAATGTTGATTGCATCCGATTGACACGTGGGTCAAACAAAAAGACATACTACTACACGAAACACAAGAGCCATCCATAACAGTCCAAATGGTACATAAAGAAAAAGAGGCTAGGCCCGACTAGGCCCGGTTGATCAATCTGTGACAGTTCTTGTGACGGTCCCTCGATGTTCAGAGTAAACGACTTGCCGTTTTGAGGCCCATTCGCACTTTGGTAATCAGTGAGGTTTCCATGACGGTTTGCGGGAAAGTCATCAGAAATCCGTCATGCATTAACAGGTTTCTTGTAGTGGTTTCAAATGGTAAATTCCAATCAGGTGGTTGAATAATAGGTGTAGAAATCAAAGCTTTCTTAAGTATTTCAAATGCTTCTACACAATCATCATCAAAAATAAAAGGAACATCTTTTGTAAGAGATTAGTCAGAGGCCTGGAAATTTTCGAGAAGTCTTTAATGAACCTCCTATGAAAACCGACATGACCAAGGAAACTTCTTATACCTTTAATGTCCTTAGGACAAGGCATCTTCTCAATAGCATCAACTTTAGCTTTATCAACTTCAATACCTTTTTCAGAAATATTATGCCCTAAGACAACTAGGAAAATGCCCGGGCGTTGCTACGGGCTATAATGCATTTAAATGAATAAAAAATTGATTATGGTCATCTTTGAGTTCAAAGCTCATTTCTCCCTCACATGTCAGGGTGTGCGCGGGCATCAAACGGGCACCCAGCAGGCTCAAAAAATTTCAACCATCCACACAGTCTGGGCTTCTTCAAATCCAACCCATATGTGTGGGAGAAATGCGTTTGTCTCGACTATTTGACATGTTATCTCCAACATGCGATCCAATAAAAAACCCCACCCAACAACACACCCTTTCCTTTTCTATGGACGGCGATGGTTTGAAATGCATTTGTTGGGTTTCTCGAGAGCTATCAAACAAAATGATAGTCCGATTTGCGTACATAAAAGTAAACACCATGTTAACCACATATTAGCTATTTGGCAAGTACCATGTGAAGATTACATGCATGACATTTCCGTGCATTTACACTACAGAAAGAAGCAAGGAATAGTTGCCTGATCACTACGCACTTGCAATTGGAAGTGTTGTAATCTTTCACATTATAAGAGAGCAAAAGGTAAAATGTTGGAGTTTATTCCACTTCATTTGTGAAATCGCACACGCATATAAAATTCATTGAGCAGATATATAGCTTGGAATAAAATTATATTGGAAAGAATTATATTTATTAAACGGATGAAACAAATTAATCAGATGCATCTCCATGAGCAAAAAAAAATGTCTGCCCAAATCTGTGGGATATGAGATTCATAAATGTTGTAGAATATCTTTACTTTCCTGTAGGCACCATACAATGGTCAGTCAAATAAAAAAGTCAGTGAATGATATAAAGAATAACGAGTAAGGCAGGAAATATGCAATTTGATGAGTAAGGAACACATGTGCAATCTCTACTATCTCTACTATCTAAAAAACACGTAGTGTTCCTTTTCCTGCAAACAGGACCGTCTCCTGCCCATGTTTCGTCCATCCACCAGCACCGAAGCCTTCTGTCGAAACAACCCTCCACTTCTTCGTTTTATTACAGCGCACCCCCGTACGTTAATCTGTCCCACCACCGACCGGTATGGCAATCGAGAATCACCATAATTAACTTTTCCTTTTCTTGCCTGCCATGAATACCATGAATCACAACATCATGAATCACAACGTAATTATATCTACTATAGTTTTTCATTCTTCCATACATCCATACATGAAAATAAAGGCGCAAAATCAAATTTCCAGTCGCTGGTGCTTCCTGGCGCGAAATAAAACTTCCAGGCGCTGGTGCTTCCCGTGTGTCTCCATCTCATATAAGGAGATCATCCATTCCGGCTTATCTGGACCCGTCTACAATGCCAAATATTTTTTATCGACACGGATCGTGGTTGATGGCGTAAGGTGATTTGAGGAGCATTGGTTAGGAAGGTGTCCGCACAGTAATTAATACCATACCAAATATTCGGCCAAAAGGTGAACACACAATAATTATTAGCAGGCATAATCTTCGGTCAAAAGTTCAACGATTGGTTTGTAACATAAATGCATGCGCAATCCTTAAACAATGGACAAAATTAAGATAGTACTGGATTCCTACATGGAGTACAGCCGAAAGCAACCAACGTTTCATCATGGTTATTATTTTTTCTATATCAAAATTTCATTTGGCGAGTCCTTTTTCTATTTATAACAACAATGGAAAAAAGCATTTCTAAATATATTTTCCTCGCTTTTCACAGCTAGAAGTCATACGACGAATCATGTTTGTGATCTAAGAGATGGAGAGTGAGAGAGGTGTTGAGATTGGGTTGGAAAGGCGGAGGGGCGGAGATGGTCCGTGAGAGAATAAGAAGTGATTTAACGCTAACGACAATACCGTGGGATATGCATGAGTGTAGTAAAGATATATGCTAAATATTATTGGTGTTGACCACTAAAATTTGTATGCCCCCGTTACAGCGCACGAGCATTTTCCTAATAGAGAATTATAAATGATGTTACTTTTGTAATTTCCTTGTGAGAGAAGTATATTACCATATGAAAGCAAGCGGTCATGTGAGATAGAGATAACTGCAAAAATAGAAAAATATGGTAATAAACTTGCAATATAGAATTAGAAATCTTTGTAGCCTTGGAAGTTTATCTATCCATATTGTATTGGAAAACGGAAACCATTATTCGTAGAATTTTATCTATATATGTTAATGTTTAAGCATAATTTATGATGACAATACAAAATTAACTATTGTAAGATAATGATCTCAAATTCAAGTTGTTCTTCAATGGAAATTCAATAACACACACAACAAGATGCATACATAAGGTTACAACCCGGTATTTACTCCATCATCACCTACACAATTAGAAGAATGATTTCTTAAAAATTTAAGAAGTTGCTTGGATGCCAATTAAAGGTATGAGAGGGAAACAAAATATAAGCTTGTTTTTGATCAGTCATATAAATGACATCATATCAACAAGCACTATTGCCCGTGATTTTTTTCACGTGACAATATTGTTGGAATTATGCCCTAGAGGCAATAATAAATTAGTTATTATTATATTTCCTTGTTCATGATAATCATTTATTATCCATGCTAGAATTGTATTGATAGGAAACTCAGATACATGTGTGGATACATAGGCAACACCATGTCCCTAGTAAGCCTCTAGTTGACTAGCTCGTTGATCAATAGATGGTTACGGTTTCCTGACCATGGACATTGGATGTCGTTGATAACGGGATCACATCATTAGGAGAATGATGTGATGGACAAGACCCAATCCTAAGCATAGCACAAGATCGTGTAGTTCGTATGCTAAAGCTTTTCTAATGTCAAGTATCATTTCCTTAGACCATGAGATTGTGCAACTCCCGGATACCGTAGGAGTGCTTTGGGTGTGCCAAACGTCACAACGTAACTGGGTGGCTATAAAGGTACACTACAGGTATCTCCAAAAGTGTCTGTTGGGTTGGCACGAATCGAGACTGGGATTTGTCACTCCGTGTAAATGGAGAGGTATCTCTGGGCCCACTCGGTAGGACATCATCATAATGTGCACAATGTGATCAAGGAGTTGATCACAGGATGATGTGTTATGGAACGAGTAAAGAGACTTGCCGGTAACGAGATTGAACAAGGTATCGGGATACCGACGATCGAATCTCGGGCAAGTATCGTATCGCTAGACAAAGGGAATTGTATACGGGATTGATTAAGTCCTTGACATCGTGGTTCATCCGATGAGATCATCGTGGAACATGTGGGAGCCAACATGGGTATCCAGATCCCGCTGTTGGTTATTGACCGGAGAGTCATCTCGGTCATGTCTGCATGTCTCCCGAACCCGTAGGGTCTACACACTTAAGGTTCGGTGACGCTAGGGTTATAGAGATATTAGTATGCGGTAACCTGAAAGTTGTTCGGAGTCCCGGATGAGATCCCAGACGTCACGAGGAGTTCCGGAATGGTCCGGAGGTAAAGAATTATATATAGGAAGTGCTATTTCGGCAATTGGGACAAGTTTCGGGGTCACCGGGATTATACCGGGACCACCGGAAGGGTCCCGGGGGTCCACCGAGTGGGGCCACCTGCCCCGGAGGGGCCACATGGGCTGTAGGGGGTGCGCCTTGGCCTACATGGGCCAAGGGCACCAGCCCCTAGAGGCTCATGCGCCAAAGGGACAAAAGGAGGGGAGAGTCCTAAAAGGGGAAGGCACCTCCGAGGTGCCTTGGGGAGGATGGACTCCTCCCCCCCTTGGCCGCATCCTTCCTTGGAGGAAGGGGCAAGGCTGCGCCCTCCTTCTTTCCCTTGGCCCTATATATAGTGGGGGCAAGGGAGGGCAACCATACCCAAGCCCTGGCGCCTCCCTCTCCCTCCCATGACACACCTTCCTCTTCTGCAGCGCTTGGCGAAGCCCTGTTGGAATCCCGCTACTTCCACCACCACGCCGTCGTGCTGCTGGATCTCCATCAACCTTTCCTTCCCCCTTTCTGGATCAAGAAGGAGGAGACGTCGCTGCTCCGTACGTGTGTTGAACGCGGAGGTGCCGTCCGTTCGGCGCTAGGATCATCGGTGATTTGGATCACGACGAGTACGACTCCATCAACCCCGTTCTCTTGAACGCTTCCGCGCGCGATCTACAAGGGTATGTAGATCCACTCCTCCCTCGTTGCTAGATGACTCCATAGATTTATCTTGGTGACACGTAGGAAAATTTTGAATTATTGCTATGTTCCCCAACAATGACATCATGAGCTAGGTCTATGCGTAGTTTCTATGCACGAGTAGAACACAAAGTAGTTGTGGGCGTTGATTTTGTTCAATATGCTTACCGTTACTAGTCCAATCTTGATTCGGCGGCATTGTGGAATGAAGCGGCCCGGACCGACCTTACACGTACTCTTACGTGAGACTGGTTCCACCGACTGACATGCACTAGTTGCATAAGGTGGCTAGCGGGTGTCTGTCTCTCCCACTTTAGTCGGATCGGATTCGATGAAAAGGGTCCTTATGAAGGGTAAATAGCAATTGACATATCACGTTGTGGTCTTTGCGTAGGTAAGAAACGTTCTTGCTAGAAACCCATAGCATCCACGTAAAACATGCAAACAACAATTAGAGGACGTCTAACTTGTTTTTGCAGGGTATGCTATGTGACGTGATATGGCCAAAGGATGTGATGAATGATATATGTGATGTATGAGATTGATCATGTTCTTGTAATAGGAATCACGACTTGCATGTCGATGAGTATGACAACCGGCAGGAGCCATAGGAGTTGTCTTAATTTATTTATGACCTGCGTGTCAACATAAACGTCATGTAATTACTTTACTTTATTGCTAACCGTTAGTTGTAGTAGTAGAAGTAATAGTTAGCGAGACAACTTCATGAAGACACGATGATGGAGATCATGGTGTCATGTCGGTGACAAGATGATCATGGAGCCCCAAGATGGAGATCAAAGGAGCTATATGATATTGGCCATATCATGTCACTATTTGATTGCATGTGATGTTTATCATGTTTTTGCATCTTGTTTACTTAGAACGACGGTAGTAAATAAGATGATCCCTCATTAAAATTTCAAGAAAGTGTTCCCCCTAACTGTGCACCATTGCGACAGTTTGTTGTTTCGAAGCACCACGTGATGATCGGGTGTGATAGATTCTAACGTTCACATACAACGGGTGTAAGACAGATTTACACACGCAAAACACTTAGGTTGACTTGACGAGCCTAGCATGTGTACAGACATGGCCTCGGAACACAGAAGACCGAAAGGTCGAGCATGAGTCGTATGATAGATATGATCAACATGAAGATGTTCACCGATGTTGACTAGTCCGTCTCACGTGATGATCGGACACGGCCTAGTTGACTCGGATCATGTAATCACTTAGATGACTGGAGGGATGTCTATCTGAGTGGGAGTTCATAAGATGAACTTAATTATCCTGAACATAGTCAAAAGGTCTTCGCAAATTATGTCGTAGCTCGCGCTTCAGTTCTACTGTTTAGATATGTTCCTAGAGAAAAATTAGTTGAAAGTTGATAGTAGCAATTATGCGGACTAGGTACGTAAACTGAGGATTGTCCTCATTGCTTCATAGAAGGCTTATGTCCTTAATGCACTGCTCAGTGTGCTGAACCTCGAACGTCGTCTGTGGATGTTGCGAACATTTGACATATACGTTTTGATGACTACATGATAGTTCAGTGCGTAATGCTAAATGGTTTAGAATTGAGGCACCAAAGACGTTTTTGAAACATCGCAGAACATATGAGATGTTCCAAGGACTGAAATTGGGATTTCAGGCTCGTGCCCACGTCAAGAGGTATAAGACCTCCGACGTTTTTTCTTAGCCTGCAAACTAAGGGAGAAAAGCTCAATTGTTGAGCTTGTGCTCAGATTGTCTGAGTACAACAATCATTTGAATCGAGTGGGAGTTGATCTTCCAGATGAAATAGTGATGGTTCTCCGAAGTCATTACCACCAAGCTGCTAGAGCTTCGTGATGAACTATGATATATCAGGGACATATATGATGATCCTTGAGATATTCGCGATGTTTGACACCATAAAAGTAGAAATCAAGAAGGAGCATCAATTGTTGATGGTTGGTGAAACCACTAGTTTCAAGTAGGGCAAGGGCACGAAGGGATACTTCATGAAACGGCAATTCAGCTGCTGCTCTAGTGAAGAAACCCAAGGTTGAACCCAAACCCGAGACTAAGTGCTTCTGCAATAAGGGGAATAGCCACTAGAGCAGAATTACCCTAGATACTTGGTAGATGAGAAGGCTGGCAAGGTCGATAGAAGTATATTGGATATACATTGTGTTAATGTGTACTTTACTAGTACTCCTAGTAGCACCAGGGTATTAGATACCGGTTCGGTTGCTAAGTGTTAGTAACTCGAAATAAAAGCTACGGAATGAACGGAGACTAGCTAAAGGTGAGCTGACGATATGTGTTGGAAGTGTTTCCAATGTTGATATGATCAAGCATCGCACGCTCCCTCTACCATCGAGATTGGTGTTTGCGTTGAGCATAGACATGATTGGATTATGTCTATCGCAATACGGTTATTCATTTAAGGAGGATAACGGTTACTCTGTTTATTTGAATAATACCTTCAATGGTCTTACACCTAAAATGAATGGTTTATTGAATCTCGATCATAGTGATACACATGTTCATGCCAAAGGATAGTAATGATAGTACCACCTACTTGTGGCACTGCCATGTAAGTCATATCGGTGTAAAACGCATGAAGAAGCTCCATGTTGATGGATCTTTGGGCTCACTCATTTTTTGAAAAGTTTGAGACATGCGAACCATGTCTATTGGTGTATATGCATGCTGAAACTCCATGCAAATGGACTGTTTTGACTCACTTGATTTTGAATCACTTGGGACATGCAAATTATACCACATGGGCAAGATGACTGAAAGCCTCGTTTTCAGTAAAATGGAACTAGAAAGCAACTTGTTGGAAGTAATACATTTTGATGTGTGCAATCCAATGAGTGCTGAGGCATGTAGTGGATATCGTTATGTTCTTACTTCACGGATGATTTGAGTAGATGTTGAGTATATTTACTTGATAAATCACGAGTCTGAATTATTGAAAGGTTCAAGTAATTTCAGGGTGAAGTTGAAAGATCGTCGTGACAAGAGGATAAAATATCTATGATATGATCATAGAGATGAATATCTGAATTACGAGTTTGGCACAGAATTAAGACATTGTGGAAATTGTTTCACAACTAATACAGCCTGGAACACCATAGTGTGATGGTGTGTCCGAACATCATAACTGCACCCTATTGGATATGATGCATACCATGATGTCTCTTATCGAATTACCACGATAGTTTATGGGTTAGGCATTAAAGACAACCACATTCACTTTAAATAGGGCACCACGTAATTCCGATGAGATGACACCGTATGAACTATGGTTTAGAGAAACCTAAGCTGTCATTTCTTAGAAGTTTGGGGCTGCGACGCTTATGTGAAAAAGTTTCAGGCTGATAAGCTCGAACCCAAAGCGGATAAATGCATCTTCATAGGACACCCAAAACAGTTGGGTATACCTCCTGTCTCAGATCCGAAAGCAATAAGGGATTGTTTCTAGAATCGGGTCCTTTCTCGAGGAAAAGTTTCTCTCGAAAGAATTGAGTGAGAGGATGGTGGATTGAACCGTCTCTTCAACTAGTGTGTGGCAGGGCACAGGAAGTTGTTCCTGTGGCACCTACACCAATTGAAGTGGAAGCTTATGATAGTGATCATGAAACTTCAGATCAAGTCACTATCAAACCTCGTGGGATGACAAGGATGCGTACTACTTCAGAGTGGTACGTAATCCTGTCTTGGAAGTCATGTTGCTAGACAACAATGAACCTACGAGCTATGGAGAAGCGATGGTGGGCATGGATTCCAAAATGGCTCAAAGGCCATATAATTCGAGAGAGGATCCATGTATGAAAACAAAGTGTAGACTTTGGAAGAGCTACTTGATGGTCGTAAGGCTGTTAGGTACATATGGATTTTTAAAAGGAAGACGGACAATGATGGTAAATGTCACCATTAAGAAAGCTCGACTTGTCGTTAAGATGTTTTCCGACAAGTTCAAGGAGTTGACTGCGATGAGACTTTCTCACTCGTAGCGATGCTAAGAGTCTGTTGGAATTATATTAGCGATTACTGCATTATTTATGAAATCTTGCAGATAGGATGTCAAAACATTGTTTCCTCGACGATTTTCTTGAGTAAAGGTTGTATGTGATACAACCGGAAGGTTTTGTCAATCCTGAAAGATGCTAATAAGTATGCAAAGCTCCAGCAATCCTTCTAAGGACTGGAGTAAGCATATCGGAGTTGGAATGTATGCTTTGATGAGTTGATCAAAGATTTTGGGTTTATACAAAGTTTATGAGAAACTTGTGTTTCCAAAGAAGTGAGTGGGAGCACTATAGAATATCTGATGAGTATATGTTGTTGACATATTATGGATCAGAAATGATGTAGAATTTCTGGAAAGCATATAGGGTTATTTGGAAAGTGTTTTTCAATGGAAAGCCTGGATTAAGCTGCTTGAACATTGGGCATCAAGATCTATAAGGATAGATCAAAACGCTTAATGGTACTTTCAAATGAGCACATACCTTGACATGATCTTGAAGGGGTTCAAGATGGATCAGTCAAAGAAGGAGTACTTGCCTGAGTTGTAAGGTATGAAGTTAAGACTTAAAGCTCGACCACGGCAGAATAGAGAGAAAGGACGAAGGTCGTCCCCTATGCTTAAGACATAGGCTCTACAATATGCTATGCTGTGTACCGCACCTGAAATGTGCCTTGCCATGAGTCAGTCAAGGGGTACAAGAGTGATCTAAGAATGGATCACAGGACAACGGTCAAAGTTATCCTTAGTAACTAGTGGACTAAGGAATTTTCTCGATTATGGAGGTGGTAAAAGAGTTCGTCGTAAAGGGTTACGCCGATGCAAACTTTGACACTAATCCAGATTATTCTGAGTAGTAAACTGGATTCGTATAGTAGAATAGTTATTTGGAATAGCTCCAAATAGAATGTGGTAGCTGCATCTAGGAGATGCCATAGAGATTTGCGAAGTACATACGGATCTGAATGTAGCAGACCCGTTGACTAAAACCTCTCTCACAAGCAACATGATCAAACCCAGAACTCATTGAGTGTTAATCACATAGTGATGTGAACTAGATTATTGACTCTAGTAAACTCTTTGGATGTTGGTTACATGGCGATGTGACCTGTGAGTGTTGATCACATATCGATGTGAACTGGATTATTGACTCTAGTGCAAGTGGGAGACTGTTGGAAATATGCCCTAGAGGGAATAATAAATTAGTTATTATTATATTTCCTTGTTCATGATAATCGTTTATTATCCATGCTAGAATTGTATTGATAGGAAACTCAGATACATGTGTGGATACATAGACAACACCATGTCCCTAGTAAGCCTCTAGTTGACTAGCTCGTTGATCAATAGATGGTTACGGTTTCCTGACCATGGACATTGGATGTCGTTGATAACGGGATCACATCATTAGGAGAATGATGTGATGGACAAGACCCAATCCTAAGCATAGCACAAGATCGTGTAGTTCGTATGCTAAAGCTTTTCTAATGTCAAGTATCATTTCCTTAGACCATGAGATTGTGCAACTCCCGGATACCGTAGGAGTGCTTTGGGTGTGCCAAACGTCACAACGTAACTGGGTGGCTATAAAGGTACACTACAGGTATCTCTGAAAGTGTCTGTTGGGTTGGCATGAATCGAGACTGGGATTTGTCACTGCGTGTGACGGAGAGGTATCTCTGGGCCCACTCGGTAGGATATCATCATAATGTGCACAATGTGATCAAGGAGTTGATCACGGGATGATGTGTTACGGAACGAGTAAAGAGACTTGCCGGTAACGAGATTGAACAAGGTATCGGGATACCGACGATCGAATCTCGGGCAAGTATCGTACCGATAGACAAAGGGAATTGTATACGGGATTGATTAAGTCCTTGACATCGTGGTTCATCCGATGAGATAATCGTGGAACATGTGGGAGCCAACATGGGTATCCAGATCCCGCTGTTGGTTATTGACCGGAGAGTCATCTCGGTCATGTCTGCATGTCTCCCGAACCCGTAGGGTCTACACACTTAAGGTTCGGTGACGCCAAGGTTATAGATATATTAGTATGCGGTAACCCGAAAGTTGTTCTGAGTCCCGGATGAGATCCCGGACGTCACGAGGAGTTCCAGAATGGTCCGGAGGTAAAGAATTATATATAGGAAGTGCTATTTCGGCAATTGGGACAAGTTTCGGGGTCACCGGTATTGTATCAGGACCACGGTCCCGGGGGTCCACCGGGTGGGGCCACCTGCCCCGGGGGGGCCACATGGGCTATAGGGGGTGCGCCTTGGCCTACATGGGCCAAGCGCACCAGCCCCTAGAGGCCCATGCGCCAAAGGGACAAGAGGAGGGGAGAGTCCTAAAAGGGGAAGGCACCTCCGAGGTGCCTTGGGAGGATGGACTCCTCCCCCCCTTGGCCGCACCCTTCCTTGGAGGAAGGGGCAAGGCTGCGCCCTCCTCCTCTCCCTTGGCCCTATATATAGTGGGGGGAAGGGAGGGCAACCATATCCAAGCCCTGGCGCCTCCCTCTCCCTCCCATGACACACCTCCCTCCTCCTGCAGCGCTTGGCGAAGCCCTGTTGGAATCCCGCTACTTCCACCACCACGTCGTCGTGCTGCTGGATCTCCATCAACCTCTCCTTCCCCCTTGTTGGATCAAGAAGGAGGAGACATCGCTGCTCCGTACGTGTGTTGAACGCGGAGGTGTCGTCCGTTCGGCGCTAGGATCATCGGTGATTTGGATCACGACGAGTACGACTCCATCAACCCCGTTCTCTTGAACGCTTCCGCGCGCGATCTACAAGGGTATGTAGATCCACTCCTCCCTCGTTGCTAGATGACTCCATAGATTGATCTTGGTGACACGTAGGAAAATTTTGAATTATTGCTACGTTCCCCAACAAATATATTGCCTACCGGTTTTTTCTGTGTCACAGGAGTCGTCCCTTACCGTCTTCATAGTATCTTCCTCTTAGGTAATAGCACATGTTGCCGTGTTGTGAGTAGATCATCGATGGGATGTGGATAAAGCTATCTGAATTAGTTGGATCAGCAACCAAGCCAAGAAGCAAGACGAAGGGATTTCCGCCTATTGCATGCTCGGAGGAGTTTGAACCCCCACCACTCAGAATAGGTTGAGGAGTCGCGCCTCACCGGCGGCGTTGCCAACCAGATCCTCCTTGAGGCTGTCGTCGATGGGTGGACATGGAGGGAAACATTGGTGCATCTCGGGAGCGAGGGAAGGGAGTGTCGGCGGTGGCGAAGAGAGCAAATCGGGTGTGAGAAACCCTAGCTGGCCAAGAGAGAGACAAAGGAGACCTTGAACGTCCATCGGGAAACAAAAGACGCAGTTCCGGTTTTTTCTCTGAGCTTTAATAGTAGAGATGTGTACAGATGTGGGGGTGATTGATTTGGATGGCCTGCCCATGCGTGTTTCCTAGTTTTTTGGTATGTGATCTTTTTTTATGGAATAGACATGTGTTTTGGTAGGTGTCTCAGAGGACATACCATATAGCAAAGATTTGGTGCGTGGATTTTTTTCTAGACAAAGGGGATGTACAAGTGCAGGGAAGCAACATCATATGGTAAGTGCAATCCTAAAAGTATGTGATTTTTTTACCCCTTTTGCAATGATCTATAAAGAGATAAAAACCAATGGTACAGAGGTGGTGGGAGGTGAAGAAAATAAAACCGGACGAAAATAAAGCCGGAGTACCAGGCTACCAACTGCTCCCCAAATACTTTTTATCGACACGGATCATGGTTGATGGCGTAAGGTTATTTGAGGAGCATTGGTTAGGAAGGTGTCCGCACAGTAATTAACACCATACCCAATATTCAGCCAAAAGGTGAACACACAATAATTATTACCAGGCATAATCTTCGGTCAAAAATTCAACGATTGGTTTGTAACATAAATGCATGTGCAGTCCTTAAACAATGGACAAAATTAAGATAGTACTGGATTCCTACATGGAGTACAGCCGAAAGCAACCAACGTTTCATCATGGTTATTCTTTTTTCTATATCAAAATTTCATTTGGCGAGTCCTTTTTCTATTTATAAGAACAATGGAAAAAGCATTTCTAAATATATTTCCCTTGCTTTTCACAGCTAGAAGTCATATGGCGAATCATGTTTGTGATCTAAGAGATGGAGAGTGAGAGAGGTGTTGAGATTGGGTTGGAAAGGCGGAGGGGCGGAGATGGTCCGTGAGAGAATAAGAAGTGATTTAACGCTAACGACAATACCGCGGGATATGCATGAGTGTAGTAAAGATATATGCTAAATATTATTGGTATTGACCAGTAAAATTTGTATGCCCCGTTACAGCGCACGAGCATTTTCCTAGTAGAGAATTATAAATGATGTTACTTTTGTAATTTCCTTGTGAGAGAAGTATATTACCATATGAGGCAAGCAGTCATGTGAGATAGAGATAACTGCGAAAATAGAAAAATATGATAATAAACTTGCAATATAGAATTAGAAATCTTTGTAGCCTTGGAAGTTTATCTATCCATATTGTATTGGAAAACAGAAACCATTATTCGTAGAATTTTATCTATATATGTTAATGTTTAAGCATAATTTATGATGACAATACAAAATTAACTATTGTAAGATAATGATCTCAAATTCAAGTTGTTCTTCAATGGAAATTCAATAGCACACACAACAAGATGCATACATAAGGTTACAACCCGGTATTTACTCCATCATCACCTACACAATTAGAAGAATGCTTTGTTAAAAATTTAAAAAGTTGCTTGGATGCCAATTAAAGGTATGAGAGGGAAACAAAATATAAGCTTGTTTTTGATCAGTCATATAAATGACATCAGATCAACAAGCACTATTGCCCGTGATTTTTTTCACGTGACAATATATTGCCTACCGGTTTTTCCTGTGCCACAGGAGTCGTCCCTTACCGTCTTCATAGTATCTTCCTCTTAGGTAATAGCACATGTTGCCGTGTTGTGAGTAGATCATCGATGGGATGTGGATAAAGCTATCTGAATTAGTTGGATCAGCAACCAAGCCGAGAAGCAAGACGAAGGATTTCCGCCTATTGCATGCTCGGAGGAGTTCGAACCCCCACCACTCAGAATAGGTTGAGGAGTCGCGCCTCACCGGCGGTGTTGCCAACCAGACCCTCCTTGAGGCCGTCGTCGATGGGTGGACATGGAGGGAAACATTGGTGCATCTCGGGAGCGAGGGAAGGGACTGTCGGCGGTGGCGAAGAGAGCAAATCGGGTGTAAGAAACCCTAGCTGGCCAAGAGAGAGACAGAGGAGACCATGAACGTACATCGGGAAACAAAAGACGCAGTGCTGGTTTTTTCTCTGAGCTTTAATAATAGAGATGTGTACAAATGTGGGGGTGATTGATTTGGATGGCCTGCCCATGCATGTTTAAGGAATGATTGATCTGAATTGATTTGGATGGCCTACGCATACGTGTTTCCTAGTTTTCTGGTATGTGATCTTTTATTATGGAATAGACATGTGTTTTGGTAGGTGTCTCAGAGGACATACCATATAGCAAAGATTTGGTGCGTGGATTTTTTTCTAGGCAAAGGGGATATACAAGTGCAGGGAAGCAACATCATATGGTAAGTGCAATCCTAAAAGTACGTGTTTTTTTTACCCCTTTTGCAATGATCTATAAAGAGATAAAAACCAATGGTACAGAGGCGGTGGGAGGTGAAGAAAATAAAACCGGGTGAAAATAAAGTCGGAGTACCAGGCTACCAACTGCTCCATTAGAAGTAGAGATTAGAAGTAGAGATGCCTTCATCTCTACTTCTAATGTCTCAGTTGGTTGTCTCCGTTGGTTAATTTTTGTCTCATCTCTCTTGGTTTATTTTTGTCCTCCCTCCCACCTCGCAGGTAGACACGTCGACCAAAAAAGACCAGCGATCCCTCCACGTCCGTCGATCCAAGGACATAACTCCCGTCGCACTAGAGAAAAAGGGCCGAAAAAACCCTACAAAAATTAACCTATGAAAATTAGAGCAACTCTAGCAGACCCCGCAAAACGCCCCTGCCCGTAAAATAACCGCCAAATTGCGGGTCGGGGACAGAAAATCTGCACGAGCAGACCCCGCATCCCGCCCCGGCCCGCAATTTTTTTTGCGGGGCGCGGCAAATCTTCTCCCCCAACCTCTATCTTCACGGGCTGGGAGGTCGACCCGAGCTCAACCCCTATCCGCGCGAGATTTGGCGGGAGGGACATTTCCGCGCGGCCCTTCCCGCTCCCCGCACCCTCCGCCATCATTGCTCCCACTCCGCAAGCTCCAGCCGCTCTTCACTGGCCGTCTGTCGCCGCCATGGGCGACCCCCTGCTGTCCCCCGTCACCGTCGAGGTCGACCACGCCCCTTCCGCTCGGGCGGATCTCGTCGCCGGCCAAGTAGGCCCCCCCGCAGCCGTCGCCCAAGCCCAAGCCGCGCCTGCACGCAAGCGGCAGGGCAACGTTGTCGTGCAGGGCGGGAATCCGTCCGCCCCCGCTGCGATGACCCGCGCTTCGAAGAGAACAAGATCATGTCAATGAACCGCAATGATATGGACGACCTCACCAAAACATGGCATGATATGGCAAGGAGGGAAATCTTGAAGAGAAGAATGGTGGCGTCGGCCGGTTCGTGCTATAGTTCCGGTGATGTTTTCTCCGCTCCATATGGTGGCAATGTGGATGATTTCGGTGCGGGAGTTGAAACAAGCGCCGGAGGTGGATTCGGTGGCGTCGATGAACTCCAAGGTGGACTCGATGGCGCGGAGTGAAGATCGATCAAGATGATGCCGGACATGGGCGCAAACCTTTTGTAGGGCCCTCTTTTGCGTTAGCCGTAATGAACTTGGCTTCTATTTACGCGTAAAACTGTTTGTGTCGTTTGGATTTGAACTTGTTTGTGAAATCCTATGTCAATGCGAGATTTGCAGTTTATCTGTTTGCGGGTCGTCACGGTGGTGTCCGAGCAGAACTCACATCGCCGACCCGTAAAAAAACATATTCTACGAATATTTTTTTTTACGGATCCGTTTACAGGATCTGCATCTGTACCAGCCTGCACCGGTCCGCAAAAACTGTTTTACGCGAACTGCAAACGCGTTTTACGGGCCGCCATTTTGCGGGGTGTGCTGGATTTGGACTTAACCAGCCATCCCTTCGCCGCCGCCCTCCACTTCAGGAGACAGAGCCGATCGTGTTGAGGATCCGCCACCCTCGCACGACAGAGCCGCCGCTCTTGAGAACGCCACACCAGATCCCTTCGCTGTCGCCCTCGCACATCAAACCCACCGCCTCCCTTGCGAGGACGCCCGATCATGGGTCTCCATCGGCGCCAGGACGGCCGCGGCCTCCCGACCGCCGACGCTCCAGATCCGCCTGTCGTTGACCCCCTCTACATTAGTGATCGGTCAAGGCAGGGGGCGTGGCGATATCCATCTTTCCGCATGTACGGCGGCCGGTGCCCGCGTCCGTGTATCCTGCGCCAAGGGTGTCGTATTCATCTCAAGGAGGTCCTCTCAGTCCTTCCCGGCGACGATGCCGAGCCGGGATTCCTCCTCCCACAGATCCATTGATCCATGGTCAGATCTCAAGGAGGAGGGGCGTGCAGCGATTGCCACCGTCGGTGCCTGCACTGGAAGGTCTCTGGCGCCTGCTCCAACCAGATCCAGCCGGACTGCCATCCCATTGCGGTAATAAATCTCAAGCCATGTCCTTTTCATTGAGTTGAACTACAACACACATGTTGTGTTTATGTGTTAGATCTTGCTGAATGTCTTGCCAGATATGTGTGCCGCTCCTGTTGTGCATTTGCTGGTTAAGCTGCTGCTTGTGCAAAATATGCTTACTGCTACCTGGGCTCACATGACCCAGAGAAAGGAGCTGCGCAAGGAATCACTGCCAGAAGATTCAATACGAGTTTGAAGAGTCTTGGACTCTAGGCCAATTTCGGCAAGGAAGCAGCAATGCGAGCTAGCCGAGGGTTCAGACTGATGTGCGCTTTGATTCTCGCTGATTTATGATTTTGACCAAACCAAGCTGCTTTGGTTATGACGAAGGAGAACCCGCTGTTCCTAGAGGCCTGACGCGTGGTCGATCACAAGTCCTCCAAAGGGTGGAGCTGTTTCAGGTACCACGAGCACCTTCCATGACAAGCAGGTTCCAGTTGTGCCAAGTCTACCTGCTACTGCTATTCATACTGTCCCCCTAGCAAAATAAGTTTATCTGATGCCTCAACGGCTCATATTTCTGCAAGTCACCCATTTATTTAGTGTTGGTCTGGGGAATTTTTTAAGTTGTTGTCTATACCTTCATGCCTCACCTGTAGTTTAAGTTAGAATCCATTCTGAAGCAAACCGAGTTACTAGCAGTTTACATGCCTTCTGGGCAAGCTAAGCTTCTTGAGGAAACTTAAAGTTTCCAGAAGATGTTATACACCTGACTGACGAAGATCTTTTCATTTTTCATAAAGAAATTGATATGTATTTTTTATGTCCACAAGGCATTTCATGACGATCCAAGCAGGTTGCTGATCAAATAGAAAATATGTAATTTTCTGTTTTGGTAATAAACGTGCAATTCAGCATATAGCTGGGGCAGCCTGATTTCCTCTTACACACGTCCGCTAGCAGCAACAGTTACAACCAGGCGGTTGCGGCCTGACTTGGCGGCTCTTCCTTTTTATTTTGTGTTTGAACCAAATTTGGTGGTCTCTGATTTTACAAGCATGTGTTGATCTTGGTCTTGTTCTGTATGCAGGTAGGGTACACTTGATGTTTCAAGTTTGGTGAAAGAAAAAGAGCTTCCTATGTTGATTTCGGGCAAGACATACATTCTGCCATGCATTAGTAGACCAATTGCTTCTCTGTGCAGGAAAAAAAATAGTGATTGAATCTCTCTGTCATGTTTCTTGATTATCCAATTAATTTACCCCCATCTATGCATAAATTGGTCCGATTGAGATATGCCATTTTTTTATGTAATAATCTATATTGGTTCTATATATGACTAGAACAATATGACACGATGCACATCGGTCCGCTTTACTGGCAATCTATCTACCTAGATGGAGGGGAGGCACTCGTGTGGAGCTGCTCAATGTTCGAGGAGATACGGCTGATTAAGCAAGGTTATTTTAAAGTTCTTTGTGGTTCATGTTAGCTAGCTATCAGTAATAGTACAATCTTGATTTTTATGTCGTTCAGGTTTACCTAACCATCAGTAACATTACTTTCTATTGGAGACTTCTTACAGGAGGTGCTTATAAAATGATAGTTCAACAGGTACAGATTTTGGATTGCGGTTATCTATTTAGCAGGGCATCAGTTAACTCAAGGCATCACTTACCAGCATTCTTTGTTGTGTGCAGCAAGGGGAAGACAGAGATTGTCTGATATATGCGATAGCGCAATATAATTTTCTCTTGCATATTTATAATCTGCTATTTGAATGATGTTTTCTGTGTTGTAGTCCAATCAAGACAATTTGCAACTTTGGTGTTGTGACGTTGTAGGCCGTGCTCAACAGCAATGGGGGACTGTCGTTGATGCCTGACCCATGATGCCGGCGAAGGAACGGGACTCGACGAGGGGTGGACGCCATGGGTTCGTGAACTGGCCAAGCCTCCGTTGTTCGTTTGGTAATGTCCGACGCATCAGAGGCATAGTATGACATGCCCTGATTTTGACATCGTCTACCAACATCCGACGAAGGAGAATCCGTCCCGGTTTCCATCTTGATGGTAAGTTCTTTAATCTTCTATCTCATGGGATGTGATGTGGTTGTCTTCATTTTGGCTTTTGACAAAGGATTGAAATTAGCTTATGTGCTTCCGAAGTGATATTATCAACCTTCAGCGCCACCACACTCAAATGGCGTAGGATAGACTGATGTTTCATGTGATGTGCTTTAAGCCATGTTTCAGCTTGTGTCGACACAACATGTATTTTTAGTTTCAGTTGTTGAGCTCTGCACTACAAGACCGAGAAAGACCCATGGCTTTTTACAGGTCAGGCATGTTTACTAAAATATATAATTTCTCAAACATTTCCATCAATATGTGAGTTGTTTGCTTGCTCAACCTTACGCTGGGATCATTTCTACAGACTACAAATAGAGGGAAATTGGCTTGTGCCTTACTAGAGACAGATGAACCAATAAAATGATTGAAAAGGCTCTTTCCAAGCATATGGTAAGCTGAATCTTGTACATTTTACTTCTTAATATAATTTGGTCAGTATGTTGTTTATTTTCTGAAATACTGAATCTATCACTATCAAAGCATATACTGATATGTTTTTGTAGCTATGTTTGCCTGTGAACATTGTATTCCATGCCATGTGATCAGAAAGAACAATATGTACATATCAGTAGGAATTAATTGGGGACTACATATTTCCTAGAGGGTATCACTACGAGTGAGAAAGTTTATTATTGTGAGTCCATATTTTGGAATGGTAAATCAGAAAGTTCTTGGAGCTATTTCAGGCTAAACTCGTACAAACAGTATGTACATGTCATATTTTAAAATTTGGTTCCCAGACTTTCTGATTACATATCCGATGCTTAACATTCATCATTGTAAATGTACATTTAATTGTAAATCAGAAAGTTGTTTCATATGCGAAACTTCAATATAGATGTGATTTACATTGATAACCATGGAACATCAAGAAGTAAAATGAGTGGATCTGGGTATGAACATCGTTGGATCTTTCTCTTCTCTGCGGGTGTAATAATTACTAGCCATGCCCGCGCGGCGGCACGCCGCGCCCCGTAGATACATTATGTGTGTATGTGTTTGTAGTCAAACTTCTATGAGCATGTGTTTGTAGTTAAAAAAAGCAAGACATGCACATGAAGAATTTGCAAAGTATACATTTATTATCAGCATGGGTGCTTCATCTTGCAAGATGGAAATTATACAATGTCCTTTTTTCCAAGCAAGACCGGACACATTGCACTCATTTGTAGCTTATATCATTCTTGTGGAGCCTTCCGCGGGATGTGTACCTCCAATGAAATGATGCAAAGCATTTGCAAATTGTTTCATGTGATCTATAGGTGCTTAGCGACAGTGCATCCAACAATGATTTTGACAAATAAAGGTGGCATCAATATGATATGCATTTGATTCAGACCAATCGATTGCGAGTTAAAGTAGAAATAAAAAATTTCATTCAAGCATAATTCCCTCATTGCCCTCTTAGAAGTGTTGAAAAGTACTAACATGCAAGCTATAGAACTTAGTTACGAATAAGGGAAATCATAAGTGCTAAAATGTAAAATAACCAAAGAGATAAGGTTATCCCGACATGCTCTCTCTACTCCTGTGCCGCACACCATTTAGATAGCATTGGCTCGCCGCAGAGACGTCGCCGGCTCGCCACCATGAGCTACAGAGGTGGCGGGAGCAGCGAAGGGGCCGAGCGCTGTCGTATGTCGTGCGGCGGCCACACCGCAGGTAGCCACTCACGGCAACTACGCGCACGCACGCACCGGCCGCCGTCGCGCCGCGAGCTTCGCCTGGCTGTGCACTGCCGCAACCACACGTGAGTTCTTCCGACACGCACCGCCCACAGTCGACCTGCGAGCCACACATGCACCGCCGCGAAGCGCTGCTTGATCCCCTCCATGGACTCGTGCTCGCCATCGCAGTCCGTCGCCCTGGCCACGGAGAGGGCCAAGATCCATGGAGCTGCTCGTGGGGTGAGCATATCGTCCTCGTGCTCCTCAATTCTGCTGGGGTATCGTTTGGGCTGGGTGGCAGAGATGGCAAATTCCTCCTCGGGTGTCTTAGGTTCGGTTCCTTTGCTTCACTCACTGTTTCTGGTTGTCGTGTGCTTCCTTGGCTTGTTTTGCCTGAATTGAGCTTCTCTGGATAGTAATGAGATTGATGCTAACATGTACTACTTCAGTACTTTACTTGTTTCTTAGTAAGAATATTGATCAAATTCTTGTAATTCGAGGCAGCCTGGCTACTTGAAAAATGTAACTTTTATTAGTATTGCTGTCTAGGTTGATGGGTTGGTGCATTTGTTGTACATGACAGAGAATTTCTAATTTTGGTAGTTTGGTCGATACATTATCTTTCCCTTTTGGATGTTTGTGAATTCTGACATGTCCAATGGGGAAACAAATGCTCAATTTAGTTAGCTTACCTTAAATTCGGTTTTACCTGTTGAATTACCACATTGTGTTTTATCATCAATTTCTCACAGTTATGCAACCCTGGCTACTGGACACTTGTAAAACTCTTGTTTCCTTTGTGCAGGGTGGTACACCTCCTTTATTCTGAGAAATAAAACTTATGGTTATATGATATCATCTAAGGTGAAACGTTGAAAGGGCTCTTGGATTGTATGCCTCGCTCAGGTAATGAATCCTTTGTACAGAGAGCTCTTCTTGATGCCCGCATAAGTTAAAATTCTTGTAATTCGAGGCAGCCCGAGATTGTTCGCTGGAAAAATATAACCTTTTATTAATATTGTTGTCTAGGTTCACGGATTGGTGCATTTGTTTGTACCTGACAGAGATTTTCTAATTTTGATAGTTTGGCTGATGCATTATCTTCTCCTTTTGGATGTTTTTGAATTCCAGCATGTCCAATGGGGAAACAAATGATCAATTTAGTGACTTCACCTCAAATTCAGTTTTACCTGTTGAATGACCACGTTGTGTTTTATCTTCAATTTTTCACAGTGGCCACTTACCTGCTGTAAAACTCGTGTTTCCTTTCTGCAGGTTGGTGCGGTCTTATATTTCAAGAAATAAAATCTTGTGGTTATATGCTATCAGTTAATGTGAACCCGTGAAAGGCCGCTTGAATTGTATGCCTCGCTCAGGTAATGAATCCTTTGTGCAGAGAGCTCTTCTTGATGCCCCCATAAGTAATGAATTTGCTACACAGCAAAAAAAAGTAGCTATTTGTTTTATGGGACCCTGCTTGCTTATTGTATTAAAATGACGATATGGCTTTGTTTATGCGGAATATCATCCAGGTATTTAAAGGTCGTCCAAG
>NC_041386.1:427466200-427488951 GCF_002162155.2 Triticum dicoccoides | reverse complement strand
GGACGGAGGGAGTATTTAACAAACAACTTTGTCAACTAATAAAAGCAACACTGCAGGTAAATAAATTCATTTTCACATGTTATGGTAAGCTGGCTTCTTCCAGCTCCCCAAAAAACTGAGTACTAATATACAGAGAAGGTTTATAATTATTAAGGCTACTTCACAAATTATTTTGGGAACGGACTAAACATATCAGGATATACACCATCATCTACTAATACTCTACTAAATGAACTATCAATTCACTTCTCTAGTATTTAAATTATACATGTCATGGAATGACTAACAGTACTTGTTCTTCTCTCAAAGCTGTCAACAAAATACAGCCAGTAGAGAAGTTAGAAGGATTTTGAGCTCTAAAGTCCAGGTATCAATCCACTTGACTGCACCGATCTCTGGCCATTTAATTCATGAATCAACGGATTTATCTATAAAAGAGTAATTGTCTGTAAGATAGAACTTGCTTGCATGCATTTCATAGATAATAAATCTGTAAAGAGAAGTTAGGAGGTAACATACATATCTGAATATTTACACTTCATATACAGACCCAATACATCTTCAATTCAGAGGTAGGATAGAAGACTGTTTGGTCAGATCTCCATAGCTGCAAAAATCTTCAATAATCTGTGAACTCCGTCAGACAGTAATATTAAAAATTCCTTGTTTTATTGATATATTCACATCTAGATAAAGGAGGTACATGTCCACAGGGGAGGAAAAGCAGCCATCAATTGTGCTAAAGTGGCCTCAGTCCAAAGACACTCTCTAAAGTAAAATTTAGAGCACAAACTGATGAAGTCTCTCTGAAGTAAATTCTAAAATACATAAAATGGCATGGGAAGTGTGGAGCCCTTCCATCTTATTTAGATGATCTTCAGAAGAGTAGTGGTTTTGTCCTCTTGTGGATATTTAAATTACAATTACCCTAAAAAGTGAAGTTAACTCGTGAATATGTGCTTTAAGCAGATCCAACTTCATTAGTTTTGAAAATAAAACAATTCTCTTCAATGATATAACTTTATACTTCATATTTGTTCAGACATTGTCAATTCAATTTTTTGGTACGCGATACAGCTAAAAAAGTGGTAGTTGACAAATGAATGCCCATCGGATGGTACCACTTTGATACAGTGCATCCAGCCTTGTAGGCCTAAAAAAATGCCCCTTCGCCAAGCTTCACTGTGATGCCTAACTAACTACTCCCTCCGTTCCATATTTGTTAATTGATAAACTGATTTCTTCCAGCTGCCCAAAAAACAGAGTACCAATACACATGAAGGCTGTTTAGTTGTTAAGGCAACTTTACAAATCATTTTGGGAATGGACTAAACACATATACACCAGTTGAATGCGAAGAAAAGAAATCATTTATCTACTAATACTCCACTAAATGAACTCCAACAATTCGCATCTCTAGTATTGTATTATACATGTCAAAGAATGACAAACAGTACTTATTCCTCCCTCGAAGTTGTCAAGGAAATACAACCAGTAGAGAGCCTGGAAGGATAGTGAGCTCTAAACTTCAGATATCTAAGGGGGTAATTGCAGATAAGATAGGACTTGCTTGGATGCATTTCATAGATAATAAATCTGTAAAGAGTGGTTAGGAGGTAATCCCTTTGTAAACTAATATAAGACCGTTTAAATCACAACTTTAGTGATCTAAAGTAGCAGTCTAAACGGTCCTATATTAGTTTACAAAAGGGGTAACATACATATCTGAACATTTACACTTCTTATCTTCAATTCAGAGATAAGACCGAATAGTCTCTGGTCAGATTTCCATAGCCGCAAAAAGCTTCAATAATCTGTGAACTATGTAAGACAGTAATATTAGAAACCCCTTATTCTATTGATGTATTCACATCAAAAGAAAGGAGATACATGTCAACAGGGGAAAAAAACCAACCATCAGTTGTGCTAATGTTACCACTCCAGAGTGGCCTTAGTCCAAAGACACCACCTGGATTAAATTTTAGAACACAATAAGTTTCAGTTAACTGGTGAACGCTCTCTGAAGTGCAATTTAAAACATATAAAATGGCACGGGAAGTGTGGAGCCCGTCCAGCTGACTGAGATCATCTCGAGAAGAGTGGTGTTTTTGCCCTCTTATGGAGATTTGAAAGAGCAATTACCCCAAAAAAGTGCAGTTAACTGATGAATACATGTTGTAAGCAGGCCCAAGTTCATTAGTTTTGAAAATCAAAAAATTCCCTTTCATAATATAATTTTATACTTCATATTTGTTCAGACATTGCAAATTTATTTTTTGGTATGAAGTAGAACTAAAAAGAACTGTTGATACATCATTACATGTATGCATGATATTATAAAGCATCGATAGATTTTTTTATTTATTGAAATGCTCCCTCTTGTGAATTTAGTAGCAGTTTAGTACGAAGTCCTGGATCGCTAGCTGATGGTGATGAAACACACGCTATTACTATTGAGCTGCCCAGACAGAAGCAGTCCCGCTTCAGATACAGTCACACTATGTATGGGACACTTGAGAGAGAGAGAGAGAGAGAGAGGGAGGGAGGGCTTCAGCACAGCAGTGGAACGGGGGTAGGGATGTAGAAATACCAGACAAAGCGGCAGGGATACGTCAGTTTGTACGGCGAAAACGACGGAACGAACGCCGCGCGAAATATCCGGACGGCGCAACCGCACCGCCTCGACCGATTAGCTTTGCCTGTCACGTCACCGCCATCGCTGCATGGATCAGCGCACAAATCTTGTCGCTTTACTCCTGGAAGCAAACGCAACTCTCGCAGGCAGTTCCGATTGGTGGACCGCGTCGTTCGACCGATCCCGATGCATGGCACCGCCCGACATGCATCTGGAACCAAGAGCCAGTCAACTGTGCAGCCCAGATTCATCACATAGCTACGGCCGACACCTTTTGTCGCCTGACAGCTGCAATCAAGTGCAATCAAATGGCCAATTCCAATTGGTCCGCTTGCTACCACGCGGCCTCACCCAATTAGTCTGCATGCATGCAACAACTCGATTAATCAGCTAATCCATCTCTTCTTTTTGCCTTGAATTTTCTACAATTTATGTTCATGAGTATTTTATATTAGTTTGATTGATCTGGTGTCCCGCGTCCCGTTAACAGCCTTTCTTGTTATTATTTGTGACCACTCTGATATTAACTAATAACTTGACCATTACGGGCAAACCTAACAGTGGTTGTGCTTTGCAAGCCTGATGAACTATCTGTAGTCTGCATGCATGCAACAACTCGATTAATCAGCTAATCCATCTCTTCTTTTTGCCTTGAATTTTCTACAGTTTATATTCATGAGTATTTTATAGTAGTTTGATTGATCTAGTGTCCCACGTCCCATTAACAGCTCTTTCTTGTTATTACCTGTGACCACTCTGATATTAACTAATAACTTGACCATTATGGACAAACCTAACAGTGGTTGTGCTTTGCAAACGTGATGAACTATCTGTTTCAAACATATGCTAGAATGGACAGTGACACACGCTAAAAAAACAACCACGTCAGAAGAACCGAAAGCGATAGCACATGAGAAAGAAACCACATTCAAACAGCCAAAAGGGACAGCACGTAGGCACACACAAACACACACGAACAGATTGAGCCAAACACAACCAAAAAACGCTAAATCAACCAAACCAAATGCCACACCCGTTCAAAAAATTTCAATGAAATAAATGAATCCACGAGGCGTTTGTACACCACAACACTCCAAATTAATACCACGTGCCATGTATAGGTTTACCGTAAGGTCTTTTTCAGCCAAGTGGGTGAATCTTGAGGCAAAAACCTTCTCTGGAATAGATGCTTGGGTATTAGATTAGGGACAACTAAATTCTTTATCTTCGAATATTCCTTTCATTTCCGTGCATATCTAAGGGAGAAGTAAATAGAAAGCACTTACATAGGTTCCATTGATTTATGTGCATGTCAATGGTTCCATTGTTTCCCACCTCTTTTGGGAAGCAGTCTGTCAAATTGCTCCACATAAAATCCCTTCATGAAAAAAACAGATTTGTTTAATATGTGAGAATATCTTCAGATTAAATATAACAGCTGCAAGAGCTCATTTCAAAAACTATGTACAATAAAAACATAGAATGAATAAGCATACATGTAGGTTACTATTGTACAAAAACTATAAGATAGAACATCTTCAGATTAAAGATTACATATTACAGCTGCAAAAACTATGGTACAAAAACTATAATAGCTGCAAAAACTATGTTTAATATAATATAGAATATCTTCAGATTAAATATTGCACATAAAAAACTATAACAGCTGCAGGAGCTCTTATATCAGATCTGCTCATTAAAAAAAAAATGATAACCAGAGTCATAGAATGAATAAACATATGTGTAGATACAATGAATAGATTATTTAGTACTGTGCTACTGATTATGCAATTCTAACACATGAAGTGCATCATTGTAAATAAGATACTAGCTATCTTCAGGCTGGAAATGCAAGCAGTCAAACATTAACAACAGTATTTCTAAAAAATGAAAACAATCTTGCAATCTTGATATAAGAATTCTATCTTCAGCAGCATCACCGATTTTGCTATTTCATCTCATGTTGAAATCAACAATAGTTATAAAAACAGGAGTACAATCAGTCTACAATCTTGATATAAGAATCCTAAGTACTCCAAATAAGAGTATATAAACAGGAGTATGCAAAGAGTATGTAAACAGTGAGCAAGTATGCAAGCAGTGCATATTATATAAATAGGAGTACAATCTTTTCCTATAGGAGTACAATCTTGACTTGTAGGAGTACACAGAAACATCCATTTTTAATCACTACTTTTTCAACATAACAGAGGTCTACAAAAGCTTTTTAAGATACAATGGAGGTCTACAAAAGCTTTATTTTCAGATACCACTAATAAGTAGCCACAATGCTTTATTTTTCAGATACCACTAACCTTGGATTTTTAATTATGAGCACGAGAGCACAGGTAATTACATAAAAAAACAATTGAGCATATCTATCCCATCAATAGCAACAACATATTCGAACATCGACAGCAACAGAGTACTTGAACATGAACATCATTTGATCTATCTGTGCTTGCAAAATGATGAATTACTGTTGTATACACGCATTGCAAATTCTTCCACAACAATCTGTAGTTGAACACCAACAACATACTCCAACATCAACACGCATTGGAAATGGTGAATTACAGAAACAGAGTTCAGAACACAACTGTCAGAAAGGTACTTGTACAAGTATACCTGTTATCTGTACTTGCAGCTCCGCCCGATGAAGCCCTGCCACCACCAGCTAATGCAGCCCAGGACGGCTGGAAGAAGTCCATCGGGCAGAACTGCCGCACCAGCAGTAGGAGAGCTGCCCATCTCCCTGGACCGCTCCAGGAAGCAGCTGGAAGAACTCTGCCGGGCAGCACTCGTCCTCCTCCTCGTCCATGGGGGGAAGCCCCAGCAATGAGCTGTTGTCGGGAGCGGAGTCTGGGGAAGGGATCTGGCGAAGAGTACCGAGCTCACCGCGGCAACAGGCACGCTTGTCGCCGCCCTCATCCCCATGCCCTCTAGATCGAGATGGAAAGAAGTGATTTTTAGGTCCGGAGGAAAGAACAGGGGAGCTGCGCGGGGGAGAGCACCGGGAGGAGGCTCGGGGGAGCTGCATGGCGCGGCGGCTTGGCCTGGCCGGCGAGCAGGCAGAGAGAAAATGGAGATGGAGCAGAGTGTGGTGTCGGAGGGGATTCGAGGAGTGCAGGTTATGTCGGACAATTGTGGAGGGAGTTTTCAGAAAAATGCCATTGCGGCAAGTATTTGGAACCGGAGGGAGTATCAAACTTGCAATGTAGTACTCCCTCAAACTAATCTCTACGAAGCTTATGTTGAAAGATTGTCATGTGTACTTATCAAATCACTGTCATGTTGTGCTTGCTCAGTGACATGCATTGCCCAATTTGTTTATATCAACATCAATTAGTAGTAGACTTGTGAAGTTCAAAAAACATTCAGTCTGAAATGCTTCAGCTAATGCGTACTCCCTCCATAAAGAAATATAAAAGCTTTTCGAGAAATTCCTACATAAAGAAATACTATAAAAGCTTTTTGAGAAATCCATGGTTGTGTAGCTTCGCGTCAGGTAGCCAGACAGCTACCGCACCAAGTTGTCGTGTCCATAGAAGCCACCACCCTTGAGTCGTGTCGTGCATCTCACTCCTACATCTCCAAGCAGGAAGCCGGCCAGCGCAATCTGCAGTAAGCTGTTGTCTCCCACGGCCAGACTACGCGCCCAGCGTGCAGCCAGCTTCACCGTCGCGCTCTACCACACCAGCGCGCCTGTGCGCTGCTGCCGACGTGTCGAGCGCTGCAGCCATGTCACGCAGCAAGAAGCGACAACGTTGTAAACGACGTCACACACCTCCACAACTCATGTCGTCCTTTTGCCCCCAACAACCGACGCCTTGTAGATCTGGGCGTAAAGCATGCCGTACCGTGGTGGATCAAACCAATCGAGCCACCGTGGCGGGGAGTGGGGGATGCAGGTGAAGTCATCGAGGGAAGGTAGGACAGGCTCGGCGCACGACATGGAGGAGAGATGGTGGGGATAGGGGGGACAGTCAGCGCCGTGGAGGCGAGTGGAGGATGCGGGACGTCGTCAATTGACGGGAGGTGGCGCAGACATGAGTAAGCTTGAGAGAGTGAGAGGAATTGTGCGGTGCCACTGTGCTGTGAGGATAAGGATGTATATTAGGTGGAAAAGAAAACACCTCCGAATTGTAGCAAGCTCGAGCTTAGCCCATCTTCTTGACGTATCCATAACTGCAAATTATTATTTGCGCTGGCCACAAGGTGCTTAAAGAGTTTTCAGCGTGGGTGGACGCCTCAGGTTGTCTACAAAAACTAATTAGGAGTACTCAGTGTTTTTTCGAATAAAAACATCTGTGTTAGTCTCACTTTTATTTTAATATATTTTATATGTTTATATAATATGATATAAAATATTTTTTATTTTTATATGTTTTATTTTTGTCCATCAGAGATAAGAAGTGATGGATTCTAAGGAGGCTTTAAAAATATCAACGGGCTTAGGCATTGATGTAACGATGACGACGGACCAAACTGAAATATCATGAGAAGAGGTGCGTACAAATAATCCTGTATGTTATACATTATAATACGAAATGTCCAATTTTATATGATTATTTTTGTAGCATATGAGAGAGAGATGTATTCTAGCGACATTCAAAACGAATCCATTCAACAAGGGTTCCGAGGCGACATCGCTGGAAGGGGCCAAAAGTTTATACAACTTTTTCACAACATAAAAAACCAAAAAAATAAAAATAAAATCGTGCTCTAGATTATGCTCGGTGGAACAGTTAAAAATTGGTTCGTCTGGTTTGCACGGTAAGCTCCGTTGCATATTTTTAGGTCTTCCACGTAAAATATTTGTACTAATTACATATATTGCTTGTGCACAATGGTTAAGAGTTGTGGAAGTAGTTATATTATACATGCTTAAATATCATGTGAATGCAACTAAAGATAACATTTTTGATATTGTGCAAGAGTATCATAAGCACATTAAGTAGACTTTAATTTGTAACAGATTATTAATTGGATCATCATTCTCTATGTATACACCGTGAAATTGCCTTTTTATCATTTACATCGCAAATGAAATTGACTTCAACAATTATAGATTATCTTTTGTATAAATGTGAAAGTTAATATGCATTATGTTTATATATAGCTTCAGTCAAATATTTCAAAAACCCGTAGCAACGCACGGGCATTCTACTAGTTAACCATAAAGTGACACTTCTCCCAATGCAAGACAAGATTAATTTCTTTACATCTCTGCAAAACTCGATCAAGGTTGCTTAAGCAATCATCAAAAGAAGTCCCGTATACGGAAAATTCATCCATGAAAACCTTAACGATCTTTTCACAAAAGTCAGAGAATATAGCAGTAATACATCTTTGAAATGTAGCAGGTGCATTACATAAACCAAAAGGCATACGTCTATAAGCAAAGATATCGAAAAGGCAAGCAAAATGGTCTTTTCTTGATCCTCTTTTGACACAGGTATTTGAGAGAAATCAGAATAACCATCTAGAAAGCAAAAAATGTGTATGTTTGAATAATCTTTCTAACATTTGATCTATAAAAGGTAGAGGGTAATGATCCTTTTTAGTAGCTTTATTCAGTTTGCGAAAATCAATTATCATTCTATAACCTATAACAATTCTTTGTGGGATCAATTCATCTTTATCATTTGGAACAATAGTAATACCTCACTTCTTAGGAACACAATGGATAGGACTTATCCACTGACTATCAGCAATAGGGTAAATTATAACTGCCTCCAGAAGGTTTAGTATTTCTTTTCTTACCATTTGTTTCATCTTAGCATTTAACCGTCGTTGGTGATCAACAACCAGTTTAGCATATTTTTCCAATTTTATTTTGTGCTGGCATAGAGTGGGACTAATGCCCTTAAGATCATCAATAGTATATCAATAGCAGCACGGTGCTTCTTCAGAGTTTTCAATATTTTCTCTTCTTCTTGCTCTGAAAGGTTAGCACTAATAATAACAGGATATATCTTCTTTTCATCAAGATAAACATATTTAAGAGTATCAGGCAATGGTTTAAGCTCAAACACGGGATCACTCTTGGGTGGAGGAGGATCCCCTAGAATTTCAACAGGTAAGTTGTGTTTCAAAATAGGTCCCTGTTTAAAGAATATTTCATCTATTTACATTCTTTCATTCATAAACATATCATTTTTATGGTCTAGCAAATATTGTTCTAAAGAATCATTAGAAGGCACGGCAATAGAAGCAAGACCAATAATTTCATCTTTACTAGGCAATTCTTTATCATGGGGTTGTCTATGAAATTTAGCAAAATTAAAATCATGAGACATATCCCCTAAACCAACAGAAACAATATCCTTTTTGCAGTCTATCTTAGCATTAACAATATTCAAGAAGGGTCTACCAAATATAATGGGACAAAAGTCATCTTGTGGGGAACCAACAACAAGAAAATCAACAGGATATTTAACTTTCTCACACAAGACTTCAACATCTCTAACAATCCCAATCGATGAAATAGTATCTCTATTGGCAAGCTTAATTGTAACATCTATCTCTTCTATCTCAGCAGGTGCAATATCATGCATAATTTCTTTGTATAAGAAATGAGGTATTGCACTCGCACTAGCACCCATATCACATAAGCCATGATAACAATGATCTCCTATTTTAACAGAAATAACAGGCATGCCTACAACATGTCTATGTTTATTTTTATTATCGGGTCTAGCAATTCTAGCAGCTTCATCACAAAAGTAAATAACATGCCCATCAATATTATTGGCCAAGAGATCTTTAACCATAACAATACTAGGTTCAACTTTAATTTGCTCAGAGGGTGTAGGTGTTCTAGTATTACTCTTACGAACCACAGTTAAAACTTTAGCATGATCCTTTATTTTAACAGGGAAATGTGGTTTCTCAATATAAGCGGTAGGAACAATAGGATCAACATTATAAGTGATATTCTTTTCTTCAACTTTAATAGGTTCAACTACTTCTACTTCAATGGAGGGATGATATTTAATTCACCTCTCCTTAGGGAGATCAACATGAGTAGCAAATGATTCACAGAAAGAAGATACTATCTTGGAGTCAAGTCCATATTTAGTGCTAAATTCATGAAAAGCATTGGTATCCATAAAAGATTTAACACAATCAAACTTAGGTGTTATACCTGACTCCTTACCTTCATCAAGTTCCCAATCTTCAGAGTTGCGTTTAATTATTTTCAATAAATCCCATTTGAATTCAATAGTCTTCATCATAAAAGATCCAGTACAAGAAGTATCGAGCATGGAGCGATTACTGAGAGAAAGTCCAGCATAAATTTTTTAAATAATAATTTCTCTTAAGAGCTCATGATTGGGGTATGAATATAATATTGACTTAAGCCTCCCCCAAGCTTGAGCGATGCTTTCTCCTTCGTGAGGCCAAAAATTATATATATAATTACGATCATGATGAACAAGATGCATAGGATAAAACTTCTGATGAAATTCCAGTTTCAGTCGGTTGTAGTTCCATGATCCCATATCATCCCATAGCCTAAACCATGTCAATGCCTTTCCCTTCAAATATAAAGGGAAGACCTTCTTCTTGATAACATCCTCGGGCATACCTGCAAGCTTAAATAATCCACAAACTTCATCCACATAGATTAGGTGCAAATCGGGATGCAATGTTCCATCTCCTGTAAAAGGATTAGCTAGCAGTTTCTCTATCATACCCAAAGGAATTTCAAAACAAACATTTTCAGTAGGTTCAGTAGGTTGAGGAGCAACTCTTTGCTCTACTAGTCGGGGTGAAGATACCCCGAACAAGCCCCTCAAAGGATTACTTTCCATAGTAACAAGTAACGGTAAATTTCAGCACACTATATAAAATTTTCCTTATCAAATTCCACCTACCAAAGGCGCTTCACTCCCCGGCAACAGTGCCAGAAAAGAGTCTTGATGACCCACAAGTATAGGGGATCTATCTAGTCCTTTCGATAAGTAAGAGTGTCGAACCCAACGTGGAGCAAAAGGAAATGATAAGCAATTTTTAGTAAGGTATTCCATGCAAGCACTGAAATTATCGGTAACAGATAGTTTTGTGATAAGGTAATTTGTAACGGGTAACAAGTAATAAAAGTAAATAAGGTGCAGCAAGATGGCCCAATCCTTTTTGTATCAAAGGACAAGCCTGGACAAACTCTTAGATAAAGGAAAGCGCTCCCGAGGACACATGGGAATTATTGTCAAGATAGTTTTCATCACGCTCATATGATTCGCGTTCGTTACTTTGACAATTTGATATATGGGTGGACCGGTGCTTGGGTACTGCCCTTCCTTGGACAAGCTGTTGGGGAACACAATAATTTCAAAAATTTTCCTATGCACACGCAAGATCATGGTGATGCATAGCAACGAGAGGGGAGAGTATCGTCTATGTACCCTCGTAGATCGTAAGCGGAAGCGTTATGACAACGCGGTTGATGTAGTCGTACGTCTTCACGATCGACCGATCTAGCACCGAAGGTACGTCACCTCCGCGATCTGCACACGTTCAGCTCGGTGACGTCCCGCGAACTCACGATCCAGTAGAGCTTCAAGGGAGAGCTTCGTCAGCACGACGGTGTGATGACGGTGATGAATGTTGCTATCGGAACAGGGCTGCGCCTAAGCACCACTACGATATTACCGAGGTGGATTATGGTAGTGGGGGGGCACCGCACACGACTAAAGATCAATGATCAACTTGTGTGTCTATGGGGTGCCCCCCTCCCCCGTATATAAAGGAGTGGAGGAGGGGGAGGGGGCCGACCTCCTAGGTGCGACCCAAGGGGAGTCCTACTCCCACCGGGAGTAGGATTCCCCCCTTGCCTTGTTGGATTTAGGAGAGAAGGAAGGAGGAGGGAGGAGGAAGGAAAGGGGGCCCGCCCCCCTCCCAATTTGGATTGGGCTTGGGGGGGGGGGGCGCCCCCTCCTTTGCTCCTTTCCCCTCTCTCCCACTAAGGCCCAATAAGGCCTATATACCTCCCGGGGGGTTTCGGTAACCTCCCGGTGCTCCGGTATACTCCCGTTTTCACCCGGAACCATTCCGATGTCCAAACATAAGCTTCCAATATATCGATCTTTACGTCTTGACCATTTTGAGACTCCTTGTTATGTCCATGATCAAATCTGGGACTCCGAACTACCTTCAGTACATCAAAACACATAAACTCATAATACCGATCGTCACCGAACGTTAAGCGTGCGGAGCCTACGGGTTCGAGAACTATGTAGACATGACCGAGACATGTCTCCGATCAATAAGAAATAGCGGAACCTGGATGCTCATATTGGTTCCTACATATTTTACGAAGATCTTTATCGGTCAAACCGCATAACAGTATACGTTGTTCCCTTTGTCATCGGTATGTTACTTGCCCGAGATTCGATCGTCGGTATCTCAATACCTAGTTCAATATCATTACCGGCAAGTCTCTTTAATCATTCCGTAATGATACATCCCGTAACTAACTCATTAGCTACATTGCTTGCAAGGCCTATTGTGATGTACATTACCGAGAGGGCCCAGAGATACCTCTCCGACAATCAGAGTGAGAAATCCTAATCTTGATCCATGCCAACTCAAAAAACACTATCGGAGACACCTGTAGAGCACATTTATAATCACCCAGTTACGTTGTGACGTTTGGTAGCAGACAAAGTGTTCCTATGGTATTCGGGAGTTGCATGATCTCATAGTCATAGGAACATGTATAGTTATGGAGAAAGTAATAGCAACAAACTAAACGATCATCGTGCTAAGCTAATGGATGGGTCAAGTAAATCACATTATTCTCTAATGATGTGATCCCATTAATCAAATGACAACTCATTTCTATGGTTAGGAAACATAACCATCATTGATTCAACGAGCTAGTCAAGTAGAGGCAAACTAGTGTCACTCTGTTTGTCTATGTATTCACACATGTACTAAGTTTCCGGTTAATACAATATGAATAATAAACATTTATCATGATATAAGGAAATAAAAATAACAACTTTATTATTGCCTGTAGGGCATATTTCCTTCAGTCTCCCACTTGCACTAGAGTCAATAATCTAGATTACATTGTAATGATTCTAACACCCATGGAGTCTTGGTGCTGATCATGTTTTGCTCGTGAGAGAGGCTTAGTCAACAGGTCTGCAACATCCAGATCCGTATGTATTTTTCAAATCTCTATTTCTCCCTCCTTGACTTGATCGCAGATGGAATTGAAGCGTCTCTTGATGTGCTTGGTTCTTTTGTGAAATTTGGATTCCTTTGCCAAGACAATTGCTCCAGTATTGTCACAAAAGATTTTCATTGGACCCGATGCACTAGGTATGACACCTAGATCGGATATGAACTTCTTCATCCAGACTCCTTCATTTGCTGCTTCCGAAGCAGCTATGTATTCCGCTTCACACGTAGATCCCGCCACGACGCTCTTCTTGGAACTGCACCAACTGACAGCTCCACCATTTAATAAAAATACGTATCCGGTTTGTGACTTAGAGTCATCCGGATCAGTGTCAAAACTTGCATCGACGCAACCGTTTACGACGAGGTCTTTGTCACCTCCATATATGAGAAACATATCCTTAGTCCTTTTCAGGTATTTCAGGATGTTCTTGACCGTTGTCCAGTGATCCTGTAACGCCCCGTGACCGATGTGCCAGGTGTCCTCCAGTTATTCGCTGTTGTTGCCTTGTCATTGCTTGCGTGTCATGCATTGCATATCATGTCATCATGTGCATTTCATTTGCATACATGTTCATCTCATGCATCCGAGCATTTTCCCCGTTGTCCGTTTTGCAATCCGCCGCTCCTATGTCACCCGGTGTCCATTTCTACCTCTTTTCGCGTGCGGGCGTTAAACATTTTCGGATTGGACCGAGACTTGTCATGCAGCCTTGGTTTACTACTGATAGACCGCCTGTCAAGTTTCGTGCCATTTGGACTTCGTTTGATACTCCAACGGTTAACCGAGGAACCGAAAAGGCCTCGTGTGTGTTGCAGCCCAACACCCCTCCAAAGTGGCCCAAAACCCACCAAAACCCCCTCCATCATCTCGGTCGTTCGATCACGATCGCGTGGCCAGAAACCGCACTCATTTGGACTCTCCTAGCTCCCTCTACCTATATATTTGTGCTCTTCTCCGAAATTTCCGCGCAGTCTAACCCTAGCGTCTTCCTCCTCGCGCCACCGGACATGTCCGCGCCGCACCGGACATGTCCGCCGCCGTCGTCCACCTCGCTCCGGCCAACCAGGGGCCGACACGTCAGCCACAACCGCCTCCCACGCCAACCCCGCCGTGCCACGTGTCCCGTGCCACCTCGCCGGCCTCTCCGCAGCCGCACAGCCCGCACGAGACTCGCGGAGCCCAGATCAGGGCCCGTCGGAGCCCATCTGGGCCTGGGGCAACCGCTGCTCGATCCGGAGCTCCTCCGCTCGCCTGGCTCATTGCGCTCCTCGTCGCGAGCCGCACCTCGCCGCTGCGCTCGCCATCGGCCACCGCCCCACCACCCGTTCGCCGGTGCCGCCTTCACCGGAGCTCCACCAGCCACCGGTGGTCGTCACCCTCACCGAGAACGGGCCCGTTTGACCCGATCTGTCCGCCCACATCGACAGCCGCGCGGGTAACGTCCTCCTCCGGCCGGATCCGCCCGGAGCTCCCTCGACGGTGACCTCCCTCTTTGTCTCCGGCAACCGCGTAGCCCTTCTCCGGTGATCCTCGTCTCCCGCGCCGCCGTTGACTTTTGCCTCGAGGTGGTGAAATTTCTTCTAAGTCCCTAGTTTGTAGATATTTTTTAGGCTTTTTCATCGCAACGTATCTCTGCATCCATAGCTCAGATTCGTGCGTGTAGCATATCAAAATGTTTGTCTCGACGAATACATCATTTCATCTCATTGCATCATTTTCATTTGAGCTCATCTTGATGTCCGAAATGCTGTTGGAAGAGGGCTATGTAATGAATTTGTCAGATCTGTTTCATCAAATGGCCTTTTTGTCATTTTTTCCATGATTAATGTGTGCATGCTATGATCCTGAGCTCTACATGTGTTTTGTAAAATGCCATGTTATCTTTACAGGGGTGTATGCCATGTATTTTTGTGATCTTTGTGGTGACTAGCACAAGCATGCAAAGTAGCTTACTCGATGATGCTGATTTCAAGGACTTAGAATTTCACTAAGTCCTTGTCCTGCTTTTGTCTTTATGCCATATGTTCATGTTGTTTCCTAGTGATCCGTGCCTCTTTTGAGGATGATCAGTAAGGATGTTTTGTTAATATTGTTGTGCTCTATCCATCCATGTCTTTGTTTGCATTTATGTAGCACCCTAGCTTGAGTCAATCAAGCTCTACTTTTGCTATAAAATAATCCTGGCAGATTGTTGACATGTTTAGGATTTTGCCGAGGATGTTGCTATTGATCCGTGCATGCTATGTTATGTTCTTGCCATGTCTAGCTTCTATGCCATGTATTATTGATGGGTGTATGCTTAGTTTGTCATGCCATGCTCTGTAGTGAGTGCATCGAGCTCGTAAACATGCCTACTCGTTGACTGATTTGCATGCTCCAGTTTTTCACTAAGTCTGAATCTGTTTATGTTTTTGCTATGTTCACATGATTGCAATTGTATTTTACGATCCCTTTTGACTCAAGATCACTAAGGGACTTTTGTTAAGTGCTTTGAGTAGCTTCATGCCATGCCTTGCTTTGCCATGTTAAGTTCCTGTAGCATGTAGTTTTCATGCTCTAAAGATTGCTTCCTGATGATAAACTCCAGACTTGTGTTAATTTCACTAAGTCTGAAACCTGTTATCATTTGCACTTTTGCCATGCTTGTTTGAACCTGTTATTGAGTGAATTAGCCGTAGCTCAGTGTTCATCTTTTGTCAAATATCATGAGTGGATCCCTGCCATGTATTTTGTTGTCATGTTTGGGTGCTGTAGCATATTTATCTTGATGCATTTAGATGGCTACTTGCTGTTTATCGCAGACCGGTGCCATAATTGTTTGCTTGCCATTTCCAAACCGTGCATCCGATTCCGGTGATCTTTATATCGATTTCGACCAAAATCAACTCACCTTTCCAGTGGTACTCTTGGATTTCCAAGTTGAGGCCAGGTTTAATTATTCCTTTTCAAATCATGCATATGCATCACATACCACATCCCGCATATCATACCATGTTCGTGTGTTGGTTGTTTACTATGTTGTGTGCTTCTTTCCGGTGTTGCTTCTTCGGGTTGGTTCCGTTAACGTCGCGTTTGTGAGGACCCGTTCGACTACGTCCGTTTGTCTTCTTCATGGACTCATTCTTCTTCCTTGCGGGATTTCAGACAAGATGACCATACCCTCAAAATCACTTCTATCTTTGCTTGCTAGATGCTCGCTCTTTTGCTATGCCTATGCTGCGATACCTACCACTTGCTTATCATGCCTCCCATATTGTTAAGCCAAGCCTCTAACCCACCTTGTCCTAGCAAACCGTTGTTTGGCTATGTTACCGCTTTGCTCAACCCCTCTTATAGCGTTGTTAGTTGCAGGTGAAGATTGGAGTTTGTTCCATGTTGGAACATGGATATTTTGTTGGGATATTACAATATCTCTTATTTAATTAATGCATCTATATACTTGGTAAAGGGTGGAAGGCTTGGCCTTATGCCTGGTGTTTTGTTCCACTCTTGCCGCCCTAGTTTCTGTCATATCGGTGTTATGTTCCCGGATTTTGTGTTCCTTACACGGTTGGGTTATAATGGGAACCCCTTGATAGTTCGCCTTGAATAAAACTCCTCCAGCAAGGCCCAACCTTGGTTTTACCATTCGCCACCTAGCCTTTTTTCCCTTGGGTTAGGCCAGCCCAAGGGTCATCTTTATTTTAACCCCCCTGGGCCAGTGCTTCTCTAAGTGTTGGTCCAACTGAGCGATGTCCGGAGCTACCAGGGGCAACTCTGGGCTGGCCCACCCGACGTCTTGCTCATCCGGTGTGCCCTGAGAACGAGATATGTGCAGCTCCTATCGGGATTTATCGGCACATCTGGGTGGCTTTGCTGGACTTGTTTTACCATTGTCGAGGATGTCTTGTAACCGGGATGCCGAGTCTGATCGGATTGTCTTGGGAGAAGGAATATCCTTCGTTGACCGTGAGAGCTTATGATGGGCTAAGTTGGGACACCCCTGCAGGGATTGAACTTTCGAAAGCCGTGCCTGCGGTTATGGGCAGATGGGAATTTGTTAATGTCCGGTTGTAGAAAACCTGAAGTTGACCTTAATTAAAATACATCAACCGCGTGTGTAACCGTGATGGTCTCTTCTCGGCGGAGTTCGGGAAGTGAACACGGTGTTGGAGTTATGCTTGACGTAGGTTGTTCTAGGATCACTTCTTGATCATAGTTTCTCGACCGTGCTTTGCCTTCTCTTCTCGCTCTCATTTGCGTATGTTAGCCACCATATATGCTAGTCGCTTGCTGCAGCTCCACCTCATACCTTTTACCCTTCCTATAAGCTTAAATACTCTTGATCCCGAGGGTGTGAGATTGTTGGGTCCCCGTGACTCACAGATACTTCCAAAACCAGTTTGCAGGTGACGTTGATACCGTGCAGGTGATGCAACCAAGCTCAAGGAGGAGCTCGATGAAGTTCGTGTTCGTTATGTTGTTCCGTTTCCAGTTGATCAGTAGTGAGGCCCAGTTGGGACGATCGGGGATCTGTGTTGCATTTGGGGTAGTCTTCTTTTATTTTGGTTCCGTAGTCGGACCTTGATTGTATCTGGATGATGTAATGCTTTATTCATGTAATTGTGTGAAGTGGCGATTGTAAGCCAACTATGTATCTTTCTCCCTTATGTATTACATGGGTTATGTGAAGATTACCTCACTTGCGACATTGCTTTCAATGCGGTTATGCCTCTAAGTCGTGCTTCGACACATGTGAGATATAGCCGCATCGAGGGTGTTACAGATCCACTCCTGGATTACTTTGGTACCTCCCTGCTAAACTTATAGCAAGGCACACATCGGGTTTGGTACACAGCATTGCATACATGATAGAGCCTATGGCTGAAGCATAGGGAACACCTTTCATTTTCTCTCTATCTTCTGTAGTGGTCGGACATTGAGTCTGACTCAATTTCACACCTTGTAATACAGGCAAGAACCCTTTCTTTGCTTGATCCATTTTGAACTTCTTCAAAACTTTATCAAGGTATGTGTTTTGTGAAAGTCCAATCAAGCGTCTTGATCTATCTCTATAGATCTTGATGCCCAATATAAAAGCAGCTTTACCGAGGTCTTTCATTGAAAAAATTCTTATTCAAGTATCCTTTTATGCTATTCAGAAATTCAGTATCATTTCTGATCAACAATATGTCATCTACACATAATATCATAAATGCTATGGAGCTCCCACTCACTTTCTTGTAAATACTGGCTTCTCCAAAAGTCTGTACAAAGCCATATGCTTTGATCACACTATCAAAGCGTATATTCCAACTCCGAGTGGCTTGCACCAGTCCATAAATGGATCGTTGGAGCTTGCACACTTTGTTAGCACCTTTTGGATCGACAAAACCTTCTGGTTGCATCATATACAACTCTTCTTTAAGGTATCCATTAAGAAATGCAGTTTTGACATCCATTAGCCAAATTTCATAATCATAAAATGCGGCAATTGCTAACATGATTCGGACGGACTTTAGCATCGCTATGGGTGAGAAGGTCTCATCGCAATCAACTCCTTGAACTTGTCGAAAAACTTTTGCAACAAGTCGAGCTTTGTAGACAGTAACATTACCGTCAGCGTCAGTCTTCTTCTTGAAGATCCATTTATTTGCTATGGCCTGCCGATCATCGGGAAGTCAACCAAAGTTCATACTTTGTTCTCATACATGGATCCCATCTCAGATTTCATGGCCTCAAGCCATTTTGCGGAATCTGGGCTCATCATCGCTTCCTCATAGTTCGTAGGTTCGTCATGGTCAAGTAACATGACTTCCAGAACAGGATTACCGTACCACTCTGGTGCGAATCTTACTCTGGTTGACCTACGAGGTTCGGTATTAACTTGATCAGAAGTTTCATGATCATCATCATTAGCTTCCTCACTTACTAGTGTAGGAATCACTAGAACTGATTTCAGTGATGAACTACTTTCCAATAAGGGAGAAGGTACAATTACCTCGTCAAGTTGTACTTTCCTCCCACTCACTCTTTTCGAGAGAAACTCCTTCTCTAGAAAGGATCCATTCTTAGCAATGAATATCTTGCCTAAGGATCTGTGTTAGAAGGTGTACCCAACAGTCTCCTTTGGGCATCCTATGAAGACACATTTCTCCGATTTGGGTTCAAGCTTATCAGGTTGAAGCATTTTCACATAAGCATCGCAGCCCCAAACTTTAAGAAACGACAACTTGGGTTTCTTGCCAAACCACAGTTCATAAGGTGTCGTCTCGACGGATTTAGATGGTGCCCTATTTAACGTGAATGCATCTGTCTCTAAAGCATAGCTCCAAAATGATAGCAATAAATCCGTGAGAGACATCATAGATCACACCATATCTACTAAAGTGCGGTTACGACATTCGGACACACCATTACTTGTGGTGTTTCAGGTGGCGTGAGTTGCGAAACTATTCCACATTGTTTCAAATGAAGTCCAAACTCATAAATCAAATACTCACCTCCACGATCAGAACGTAGAAACTTGATTTTCTTGTTACGATGATTTTCCACTTCACTCTGAAATTCGTTGAACTTTTCAAATGTTTCAGACTTATGTTTCATCAGGTAGATATACCCATATCTGCTCAAATCATCTGTGAAGGTGAGAAAATAACGATATTCGTCGCGAGCTTCAATGTTCATTGGACCACAAACATCAGTATGTATGATTTCCAATAACTCTGTTGCTCGCTCCATTGTTCCGGAGAACAGAGTTTTAGTCATCTTGCCCATGAGGCATGGTTCGCAAGTACCAAGTGATTCATAATCAAGTGATTCTAGAAGTCCATCAGAATGGAGTTTCTTCATGTGCTTTACACCAATATGACCTAAATGATAGTGCCATAAATAAGTGACACTATCATTATCAACTCTGCATCTTTTGGCTTCAATACTATGAACATGTGTATCACTACTATCAAGATTTAGTAAAAATAGACCACTCACCAGGGGTGCATGACCATAAAAGATATTACTCATATAAATAGAACAACCATTATTCTCCGATTTAAATGAATAACCGTCTCGCATCAACCAAGATCTAGATATAATGTTCATGCTCAATGCTGGCACCAAATAACAATTATTTAGGTTTAAAACTAATCCCAAAGGTAGATGTAGAGGTAGCGTGCCGATGGTGATCACATCGACTTTGGAACCATTTCCCACGCGCATCGTCACCTCGTCCTTAGCCAATCTTCACTTAATCCGTAGCCCCTGTTTCGAGTTGCAAATGTTAGCAACTGAACCGATATCAAATACCCAGGCACTACTGCGAGCATTAGTAAGGTACACATCAATAACATGTATATCAAATATACCTTTCACTTTGCCATCCTTCTTCTCCACCAAATACTTGGGACAGTTCTGCTTCCAGTGACCAGTTCCTTTGCAGTAGAAGCACTCAGTCTCAGGCTTAGGTCCAGACTTGGGTTTCTTCACTTGAGCAGCAACTGGCTTGCTGTTCTTCTTGAAGTTCCCCTTCTTTCCTTTACCCTTTTTCTTGAAACTGGTGGTCTTGTTGACCATCAACACTTGATGCTCCTTCTTGATTTCTACCTCCGCAGCCTTTAGCATTGCGAAGAGCTCAGGAATCGTCTTATCCATCCCTTGCATATTATAGTTCATCACGAAGCTCTTGTAGCTTGGTGGTAGTGATTGAAGAACTCTGTCAATGACACTATCATCAGGAAGATTAACTCCCAGTTGAGTCAAGTGGTTGTGGTACCCAAACATTCTGTGTATATGTTCACTGACAGAACTATTCTCCTCCATCTTGCAGCTGTAGAATTTTTTTGGAGACTTCATATCTCTCAATCCGGGAATTTGCTTGAAATATTAACTTCAACTCCTGGAACATCTCATATGCTCCATGACATTCAAAACGTCGTTGAAGTCCCGGTTCTAATCCGTAAAGCATGGCACACTCAACTATCGAGTAGTCATCAACTTTTCTCTGCCAAGTGTTCATAACATCTGGTGTTGCTCCTGTAGCAGGTTTGTCACCTAGCGGTGCTTCCAGGACATAATTCTTCTGTGCAGCAATGGGGATAATCCTCAAGTTACGGACCCAGTCCATGTAGTTGCTACCATCATCTTTCAACTTAGCTTCCTCCAGGAACGTTCAACGAAACAACAACATGGGCCATCTATCTACAACGACATAAAGACAGAAAATACTATCAGGTACTAAGTTCATGATAAATTAAAGTTCAATTAATCAAATTACTTAAGAACTCCCACTTAGATAGACATCTCCCTAATCATCTAAGTGATCACGTGATCCATATCAACTAAACCATGTCCGATCATCATGTGAGATGGAGTAGTTTTCAATGGTGAACATCACTATGTTGATCATATCTACTATATGATTCACGCTCGACCTTTCGGTCTCCAGTGTTCCAAGGCCATATCTGCATATGCTAGGCTCGTCAAGTTTAACCCGAGTATTCTGCGTGTGCAAAACTGGCTTGCACCCGTTGTATGTGAACGTAGAGCTTATCACACCCGATCATCACATGGTGTCTCGGCACGACGAACTGTAACAACGGTGCATACTCAGGGAGAATACTTATACCTTGAAATTTACTGATAGATCATCTTATAATGCTACCGCTGAACTAAGAAAAATAAGATGCATTAAGGATAAACATCACATGCAATCAATATAAGTGATATGATATGGCCATCATCATCTTATGCCTTTGATCTCCATCTCCAAAGCACCGTCATGATCACCATCGTCACCGGCTTGACACCTTGATCTCCATCGAAGCATCATTATCATCTCGCCAACTATTGCTTCTACAACTATCGCTACCGCTTAGTGATAAAGTAAAGCAATTACACGGTGATTGCATTTCATACAATAAAGAGACAACCATATGGTCCTGCCAGTTGCCGATAACTGTGTTACAAAACATGATATCTCATACAATAAAATTTAGCATCATGTCTTGACTATATCACATCACAACATGCCCTGCAAAAACAAGTTAGACGTCCTCTACTTTGTTGTTGCAAGTTTTACGTGGCTGCTACGGGCCGAGCAAGAACCGTTCTTACCTACGCATAAAAAACCCACAATGCGGTATAGTGATTGCTTTTTGATCTTCGGAAAGAACCCTGTTCATTGAATCCGATTCAACTAAAGCTGGAGAAACAGACACCCACTAGCCACCTGTGTGCGAAGCACGTCGGTAGAACCAGTATCGCGTAAGCATACGCGTAATGTCGGTCTGGGCCGCTTCATCCAACAATGCCGCTGAATAAAGAATCAATTAGTGACGACAATCAATATGTATATACCCACGCCCACAACTCCTTTGTGTTCTACTCGTGCATATAACATTTATGCATAAACCTGGCTCAGATGCCACTGTTGGGGAACACAGTAATTTCAAAAAAATTCCTACGCACACGCAAGATCATGGTGATGAATGGCAACGAGAGGGGAGAGTATCGTCTACGTACCCTCGTAGATCATAAGCGAAAGCGCTATGACAACACGGTTGATGTAGTCGTACATCTTCACGATCGACCGATCTAGCACCGAAGGTACGACACCTCCATGATCTGCACACGTTCCGTTCGGTGACGTCCCGCGAACTCATGATCCAGTAGAACTTCGAGGGAAAGCTTCATCAGCACGACGGCGTGATGACGGTGATGATGTTGCTACCGGAATAGGGCTTCGCCTAAGCATCGCTGATATTACCGAGGTGGATTATGGTGGAGGGGGGGGGGGCACCGCACATGGCTAAAGATCAATGATCAACTTGTGTGTCTATGGGGTGCCCCCTCCCTCGTATATAAAGGAGTGGAGGAGGGGGAGGGGGCCGGCCTCCTAGGCGCGTCCCAAGGAGAGTCCTACTCCCACCGGGAGTAGGATTG
>NC_041386.1:427430516-427465606 GCF_002162155.2 Triticum dicoccoides | reverse complement strand
GGGGGGGCTCCCAATTCGGATTGGGCTTGGGGGGGGGGGCGCCTCCTCATTGGTTCCTACATATTTTACGAAGATCTTTATCGGTCAAACCGCATAACAATATACATTGTTCCCTTTGTCATCGGTATGTTACTTGCCCGAGATTCGATCGTCGGTATCTCAATACCTAGTTCAATATCATTACCGGCAAGTCTCTTTACTCGTTCCGTAATGATACATCCCGTAACTAACTCATTAGCTACATTGCTTGCAAGGCCTATTGTGATGTACATTACCGAGAGGGCCCAGAGATACCTCTCCGACAATCAGAGTGAGAAATCCTAATCTTGATCCATGCCAACTCAACAAACACTATCGGAGACACCTGCAGAGCACATTTATAATCACCCATTTACGTTGTGACGTTTGGTAGCAGACAAAGTGTTCCTCTGGTATTCCGGAGTTGCATGATCTCATAGTCATAGGAACATGTATAGTTATGGAGAAAGTAATAGCAACAAACTAAACGATCATCGTGCTAAGCTAACGGATGGGTCAAGTCAACCACATTATTCTCTAATGATGTGATCCCGTTAATCAAATGACAACTCATTTCTATGGTTAGGAAACATAACCATCATTGATTCAACGAGCTAGTCAAGTAGAGGCAAACCAGTGACACTCTGTTTGTCTATGTATTCACACATGTACTAAGTTTCCAGTTAATACAATTCTAGCATGAATAATAAACATTTATCATGATATAAGGAAATATAAATAACAAGTTTATTATTGCCTCTAGGGCATATTTCCTTCAGTCTCCCACTTACACTAGAGTCAATAATCTAGATCACATTGTAATGATTCTAACACCCATGGAGTCTTGGTGCTGATCATGTTTTGCTCATGAGAGAGACTTAGTCAACGAGTCTGCAACATTCAGATCCGTATGTATTTTTCAAACCTCTATGTCTCTCTCCTTGACTTGATTGCGGATGGAATTGAAGCGTCTCTTGATGTGCTTTTTTCTCTTGTGAAATCTGGATTCCTTTGCCAAGGCAATTGCTCTAGTATTGTCACAAAAGATTTTCATTGGACCCGATGCACTAGGTATGACACGTAGATTGGATATGAACTCCTTCATCCAGACTCCTTCATTTGCTGCTTCCTGATACGTCTCCGTCGTATATATAATTTTTGATTGTTCCATGCCAATATTCTACAACTTTCATATACTTTTGGCAACTTTTTATACTATTTTTGGGACTAGCATATTGATCTAGTGCCCAGTGCCAGTTCCTGTTTGTTGCATGTTTTTTGTTTCATAGAAAATCCATATCAAACGGTGTCCAAATGGGATAAAAACTGACGGAGATTGTTTTGGAATATATGTGATTTGTGGGAAGAAGAATCAATGCGAGACGATGCCCGAGGGGGCCACGAGGTAGGGGGGCGCCCCCCAGGGGGTCAGGCGCTCCCTGGGCCCTCGTGGCCACCCCGTAAGGTAGTTGGTTCCCTTCTTTCGCCGCAAGAAAGCTAATCTCTGGATAAAAATCGCATCCAAAATTCAGCCCAATTGGAGTTACGGATCTACGGGAATTTAAGGAACGGTGAAAGGGCAGAATCTGGAACATAGAAACAGAGAGACAGATCCAATCTCGGAGGGGCTCTCACCCCTCCCATGCCATGGAGGCCATGGACCAGAGGGGAAACCCTTCTCCCATCTAGGGAGAAGGTCAAGGAAGAAGAAGAAGAAGGGGGGCTCTCTCCCCCTCTCTTCCGGTGGCGCCGGAACGCCGCCGGGGCCATCATCATCACCGCAATCTAGACCAACAACTTCACCGCCATCATCACCAACTCTTCCCCCCTCTATGCAGCGGCATAACCCCTCTTTTACCCGCTGTAATCTCTACTTAAACATGGTGCTAACGCTATACATTATTTCCCAATGATGTATGGCTATCCTATGATGTTTGAGTAGATCCATTTTGTCCTACGGATTAATTGATGATCGTGATTAGTTTGAGTTGCATGTTTTATTATTGGTGCCGCCCTATGGCGCTCTCCGTGTCGCGCAAGCGTGAGGGATCCCCGCTGTAGGGTTTGCAATATGTTCATGATTTGCTTATGGTGGGTGGTGTGAGTGATAGAAACACAGACCCAAGTAAGTAGGTTGTTTGCGTATGGGAATAAAGAGGACTTGATGCCTTATAATGCAATGGTTGGGTTTTACCTTAATGATCTTTAGTAGTTGCGGATTCTTGCTAGAGTTCCAGACATAAGTGCATATGATCCAAGAAGAGAAAGTATGTTAGCTTATGCCTCTCCCTCAAATAAAATTGCAATAATGATTACCGGTCTAGTTATCGATTGCCTAGGGACAAATAACTTTCTTGTGTGACAACAAGCTCTCTACTAAAACGAACTTAGCTGTGTCTTTGTCTAAACAGCCCCTACTTTTTATTTACACGCTCTTTATTATCTTGCAAACATATCCAACAACAGCTACAAAGTATTTCTAGTTCCATACTTGTTCTAGGTAAAGTGAACGTTAAGCGTGCGTAGAGTTGTATTGGTGGTTGATAGAACTTGAGGGAATATTTGTTCTACCTTTAGCTCCTCGTTGGGTTCGACACTCTTACTTATCGAAAGAGGCTACAATTGACCCCTATACTTGTGGGTTATCAAGACCTTTTTCCGGCGCTGTTGCTGGGGAGTTATAGCGTGGGGTGAATATTCTCGTGTGCGCTTGTTTGCTTTATCACCAACTAATTTTTATTTGCTGTTCTAAGTTGTTCTCTATCTATAGTTATGTATATGGAACACAAAATGCCAACAAATTAGGTTTACTTGCTACTCATGGAGATGGGAACCTCCTAAAACCCTTGATGCTCATTATGTGAAAGATATTATGTACTACTTTGATAATCCCGAGAAAACCCCATTCAAGTTTATAATGGGAGTAACATTGGATCAACATGAATACTTTAGGGATTATCGCTTGACTCAAAAAGGGAAACTCTTATGGGATCAAATTTATATGTTGCATTGGTATGCTCGGCAACTATGCTTGAGATATGATTATACTTGTTGCTCTAGGATGAAGGCTCCACACCTTCCCTTTTCATGTGAATTTAATGATGATGAAACCTTGGCTTCTTATGCTAATGGTATATATGATTATTATGATGTGGAACAAATAGAAGAATTCATTGCTTTTATGTGTGCTTATGAAATTGAATCTTTGTTTAAAGAGTTTGAAGATTTTGATGATTCAGTTTATAGACCTGAAAATTTAGCTATCCTTAAATATCGCTATGAGAATTATAAATACAATTATGATATTGGTGAATTTGTTGAGAAAGTCTCCGCTATCCGAGAAGAGACTAATATTTTGCAGGAGTCTATGGAAGAAGAAATTGATGAAACTGTGAGCTCATTGGATGAAAAAGATGATGAGGAGAGCGAAGAACAAAAGGAGGAAGAGCGGATTAGCTACCTGTGCCCACCTTCTAATGAGAGTAACTCTTCAACTCATACATTGTTTAATGTCCCTTCGTGCTTACCGAAGGATGATTGCTATGATGATTGTTATGATCCCGTTGATTCTTTTGAAATATCCCTTTTTGATGATGCTTGCTATGCTTGTGGCCAAGATGCCAATATGAATTATGCTTATGGAGATGAACTTGCTATAGTTCCTTGTGTTAAACATGAAATTTTTGCTATTGCACCCACGCATGATAGTCCTATTATCTATTTGAATTCTCCCGACTACACTATATCGGAGAAGTTTGCCCTTATTAAGGATTATATTGATGGGTTGCGTTTCACTTCTACACATGATGATTTTGATAGATATCATATGAATGTGCTTTCTACTCCTACTTGCAATTATTATGAGAGAGGAACTACATCTCCGCCTCTCCATGTTTCCAATATGACAAAATTGCAAGAAACTATTTATACTATGCATTGGCCTTTACTATGTGTGCATGAATTGTTCTTTTATGACATGCCGATGCATAGGAAGAGAGTTAGACTTCATCATTACATGATATATGTTGCTTTGTGCTCACTACTAAATCACAAACCATTGTTAATTAAAATTGGCTTTGATATACCTTGGGATCTGGGTGGATTCATTACTTGAGCACCTTATGCCTAGCTTAATGGCTTTTATAGAAAGCGCTGCCAGGGAGACAACCCGAAAGTTTTAGAGAGTCATTTATTTCTGTTGAGTGCTTTTATATAGTTTAAAAACAAAAAAAATAAAGAGGGGAACCCAAAACTTTTCAAAAAGGAAAGTGAAAGTGAGAGAGACAAGCATTGTTGAAGTGGTGGAGCTCCTTGAACTTTGTTCATGCTCACATAAATTTTGTGAATCTTGATTACAAAAACTTTTCAACAAAAATAATTAACCACTTATACAATTCTATTGTATTATAAAATAATTAACCCCTTGTACAATTCCATTGTATTATAAAAATAATGTGCCAAGATTTGCCTTTAGGATGTTTACATTGCTTGTTGGTTTATGCGGTGCAGAACAGAAACTTTGGCTGTAGTGTGCGATTTTAAATTTTTTACTGGAAAACGGTTCTGAAACTTTTTGCACTATCTTTCTATACATTTTTTTTATTTTTCCTAAATTTTTCAGAATTTTTGGAGTACCATAGGTATGGTGAATGTTCAGATTATTACAGACTGTCCTGTTTAAGACAGATTCTGTTTTTGATGCATAGTTTGCTTGTTTTGATGAAACTATTGATTTCTATCAGTGGATTAAGCCATGGAAAATTTATATTACAGTAGATACAATGCAAAAAACAAAATATGAATTGGTTTTCGATAGTACTTAGAGTAGTGATTTGCTTTATTATACTAACGGATCTTACCGAACTTTCCGTTAAGTTTTGTGTGATTGAAGTTTTCAAGTTTTGGGAGAGATCACGATGGATGAAGGAATAAGGAGTGGCAAGAGCCTAATCTTGGGGATGCCCGAGGCACCCCAAGGAAATATTCAAGGACTCCCAAGCAACCAAGCTTGGGGATGCCCCGGAAGGCATCCCCTCTTTCTTCTAATGATCATCGGTAATTTCACTTGGAGCTACATTTTTATTCGTCACATGATATGCGTAAATCTTAGAGCGTCTTTTGAATTTAGTTTTCACTTTTCTTTGATGCACCATGCTGGTATGAGATAGTCCTTGGTTGATTTATAGAATGCTCATTGCACTTCACTTATATCTTTTGAGTATGGCTTTATAGAATGCTTCATGTGCTTCACTTATATCTTTTGAAGTTTGGATTGCCTGTTTCTCTTCACATAGAAAACCGCCATTTGTAGAATGCTCTTTTGCTTCACTTATATTTGTTAGAGCGTGGGCATATCTTTTGTGGAAATAATTGAACTCTCTTGCTTCACTTATATCTATTTAGAGAGATGACAGGAACTGGTCATTCACATGGTTAGTCATAAAATCCTACATAAAACTTGTAGATCATTGAATATGATATGTTTGATTCCTTGCAATAGTTTTGTGATATAAAGATGGTGATATTAGAGTCATGCTAGTGGGTAGTTGTGGATTGTAGAAATACTTGTGTTGATGTTTGTGACTCCCGTAGCATGCACGTATGGTGAACCGTTATGTAACAAAGTTGGAGCATGAGGTATTTATTGATTGTCTTCCTTATGAGTGGTGGTCGGGGACGAGCGATGGTATTTTCCTACCAATCTATCCCCTAGGAGCATGCGCGTATTACTTTGTTTCGATGACTAATAGATTTTTGCAATAAGTATGTGAGTTCTTTATGACTAATGTTGAGTCCATGGATTATACACACTCTCACCCGTCCATCATTGCTAGCCTCCTCGGTACCGTGCATTGCCCTTTCTCACCTCGAGAGTTGGTGCAAACTTCGCCAGTGCATCCAAACCCCATGATATGATACGCTCTGTCACACATAAGCCTCCTTATATTTTCCTCAAAACGGCCACCATGCCTACCTATTATGGCATTTCCATAGCCATTCCAAGATATATTGCCATGCAACTTCCATCATCATCATATACATGACTTGAACATTTATTGGCATATTGCTTTGCATGATCGTAAGATAGCTAGCATGATGTTTTCCTGGCTTGTCCATTTTTTTATGTCATTGCTACGCTGGATCATTGCACATCCCGGTCCACTGTCAGAGGCATTCATACAGAGTCATATCTTTGTTCTAGTATCGAGTTGTAAGTAAATAAAAGTGTGATGATCAACATTATTAGAACATTGTCCCATGATCAAAATAAAAGTGGCCAAAGAAGCCCCCCCCCAAAGAAAAGATAGAGGCCAAAGAAGCCTACAAAAAAAAGAAAAAAAAGAAAAAAAGAGAAGGGACAATGTTACTATCCTTTTACCACACTTGTGCTTCAGAGTAGCACCATGTTCTTCATATAGAGAGTCTCTTGAGTTATCACTTTCATATACTAGTGGGAATTTTCATTATAGAACTTGGCTTGTATATTCCAACAATGGGCTTCCTCAAATGCCCTAGGTCTTCATGAGCAAGCAAGTTGGATGCACACCCACTTAGTTTCCAGTTTGAGCTTTCATACACTTATAGCTCTTAGTGCATCCGTTGCATGGCAATCCCTAATCCTCACATTGACATCAATTGATGGGCATCTCCATAGCCCGTTGATTAGCCGCGTCGATGTGAGACTTTCTCCCTTTTTTGTCTTCTCCACACAACCTCCATCATCATATTCTATTCCACCTATAGTGCTATATCCATGGCTCATGCTCATGTATTGCGTGAAAGTTGAAAAGGTTTGAGAACATCCAAAGTATGAAACAATTGCTTGGCTTGTCATCAGGGTTGTGCATGATTTGAATACTTTGTGTAGTGAAGGTGGAGCATAGCGAGACCATATGATTTTGTAGGGATAACTTTCTTTGGCCATGTTATTTTGAAAAGACATGATTGCTTTATTAGTATGCTTGAAGTATTATTGTCTTAATGTCAAATGATAGACTATTGCTTTGAATCACTCGTGTCTTAATATTCATGCCATGATTAGTTTACATGATCAAGATTATGCTAGGTAGCATTCCACATAAAAAATTATCTTTTTTATCATTTACCTACCCGAGGACGAGCAGGAATTAAGCTTGGCGATGCTGATACGTCTCCGTCGTATCTATAATTTTTGATTGTTCCATGCCAATATTCTACAACTTTCATATACTTTTGGCAACTTTTTATACTATTTTTGGGACTAACATATTGATCCAGTGCCCAGTGCCAGTTCCTGTTTGTTGCATGTTTTTTGTTTCGTAGAAAATCCATATCAAACGGAGTCCAAACGGGATAAAAACCGACGGAGATTTTTTTGGAATATATGTGATTTTTGGGAAGAAGAATCAACGCGAGACGATGCCCGAGGGGGCCACGAGGCAGGGGGGCGCGCCCCAGGGGGTCAGGCGTGCCCTGGGCCCTCGTGGCCACCCCGTAAGGCGGTTGGTGCCCTTGTTTCGGCGCAAGAAAGCTAATATCCAGATAAAAATCGTGTCCAAAATTCAGTCCAATCGGAGTTACAGATCTCCAGGAATTTAAGAAACGGTGAAAGGGCAGAATCTGGAACGCAGAAACAGAGAGAGAGAGACAGAGAGACAGATCCAATCTCGGAGGGGCTCTCGCCCCTCCCACGCCATGGAGGCCATGGGCCAGAGGGACCCTTCTCCCATCTAGGGAGAAGGTCAAGGAAGAATAAGGGGGGCTCTCCCTCCCCCTATCTTTTGGTGGCGCCGGAACGCCGCCGGGGCCATCATCATCACCGCAATCTACACCAACAACTTCACCGCCATCATCACCAACTTTCCCCCCTCTATGCAGCAGTGTAACCCCTCTTTTACCTGCTGTAATCTCTACTTAAACATGGTGCTCAACGCTATATATTATTTCCCAATGATGTATGGCTATCCTATGATGTTTGAGTATATCCGTTTTGTCCTATGGGTTAATTGATGATCGTGATTGGTTTGAGTTGCATGTTTTATTATTGGTGCTGTCCTATGGTGCTCTTCGTGTCACACAAGTGTGAGGGATCCCCGCTGTAGGGTTTTCAATTTGTTCATGATTTTCTTATGGTTGGTGGCGTGAGTGATAGTAACACAGACCCGAGTAAGTAGGTTGTTTGCGTATGGGAATAAAGAGGACTTGATGCCTTATAATGCTATGGTTGGGTTTTACCTTAATGATCTTTAGTAGTTGCGGATGCTTGCTAGAGTTCCAATCATAAGTGCATATGATCCAAGAAGAGAAAGTATGTGCCGGTGTCAAAACCGGCGGATCTCGGGTAGGGGGTCCCGAACTGTGCGTCTAAGGCGGATGGTAACAGGAGGCAGGGGACACGATGTTTACCCAGGTTCAGGCCCTCTTGATGGAGGTAATACCCTACGTCCTGCTTGACTGTTCTTGATAATATGAGTAGTACAAGCGTTGATCCACCACGAGACCAGAGAGGCTAAACCCTAGAAGCTAGCCTATGGTATGATTGTATGTTGTCCTATGGACTAAAACCCTCCGGTTTATATAGACACCGGAGGGGGCTAGGGTTACACAAGGTCGGTTACAAAGGAGGAGATATACATATCCGTATTGCCTAGCTTGCCTTCCACGCCAAGTAGAGTCCCATCCGGACACGGGACAAAGTCTTCAATCTCGTATCTTTAGTCCAACAGTCCGACCAAAGGATATAGTCTGGCTGTCCGGAGACCCGCTAATCCAGGACTCCCCCAGTAGCCCCTGAACCAGGCTTCAATGACGATGAGTCCGGCGCGCAGTGTTGTCTTCGGCATTGCAAGGCGGGTTCCTCCTCCAAATACACCATGGAAGAGTTTGAACGCAAGGACAGTGTCTGACCCTATAAAATAAGTTCCACATTCCACCCTAGAGAGAATAATACTTCATAAATCCAATCTGCTGACATGTTTTGATAGTATGACATCACTTCATGGCCCGGTTATTATTAGAACTATTTTTCTTTAACCATCCCCGCACATAACGCAAGGCGGTTTCTTGACACGTCTTGTCAAAGCAGAGATCGTGTTCTCCTTATCATGGGATTCTCATCAATACAAACATGGGTAACCCAACTGTGCCTATTGGTATGACTCCTAGATCTTAGGTAAGTCTCGAACGGCCACGAGGAGGACGCTCGATATTCATCCCCTTTATAAAGGGACAAGGCCTTTTCTTTTTCCCTCCTGTGCTCAATCGAATCCTTCCCTCGCCTCGAGTTCTAACACCCAAAGCTCAGGTCAGGTGCTTCGGACCTTCAATCATGTCCGGATCCAGCCTTCAAGGCCGATGGGTGCCTTCCTCCATCACGGAGGAGGACATCAAGAAGTTGAGGGAGGCCAGATATCTGACCGCCGAAATTTCGCATAGGCTGCCCGCCCGAGGGCAGGTCGTCCCTACTCCCGAACCCAACGAGAGCGTTGTGTTTGTCTCCCACTTCCTCCGAGGACTAGGCCTCGCTCTGGATCCCTTTGTTAGGTGTCTTATGTTCTATTACAGGCTGGATTTTCACGATCTGGCCCCGGATTCTCTTCTTCACATCTCGTCATTTATTTTCATGTGTGAGGCCTTCCTTCACATTACCCCTCACTTCGGCCTGTGGCTCAAGACCTTCGATGTGAAGCCGAAGATGGTCGAGGGGCAGTACACAACGTGCGGAGGTGCTTTAATAAGCAAAATTGCTGACGCTCCATGGCCAAAGGGTTCCTTTCCAGAGGTGTCCGGATTGTGGCAACGAGAGTGGTTTTACGTCACAGCTCCCCGAAGTGCCAAATGAGTAGCTGCCCCCACCTTTCGCTCGGCCCCCCACCACAACTGATGTCATGGATTAGCAGGGGGATGAGCTGGGGTCCAGCTAAGGATGTGCCAATACTGCAGAGCTGTATCCGAGATCTCTTCGAGGGATATTTTATTTTGGTTATGGTAATGCAAGTTATGCTGGTTCGTCAAGTCCAGCCTTGCAAACGCCGGCCCCTCCGCATGTGGGAATTCAACCCAGAAGGACTGCGCACCATTCAGCATTTCCTCGGCTTGACGCACGAGGAGATGTACATATTGTTCTTCGGACCCCAAATAGAGTGTCTGGACACTAGCGAGGATGTGGGCCTGAGCTGCAACCGCCCCGCCGCCCAAGTAAGTAATCCCCTGGCCGAACACACTGTCCTTTTGTTTATCATGACATCATTCTAACGAATCGCTCTTTGACCAGGACTAAATAGCAAAGGCGAAGATGATCCGGTGTTCGACCCCTCTTCCTGAAGGCTTGGACAATCTGGTGCTGGAAAAGATGCTAGAGCCAGCACCTCGTCTAGTGCCCTCAAAGGAAGATGAAGGGGGGAATAAAGAGGGCGAAAGCGGGCCTCCATCGCTACCTATTCCAATTGAAGGAATGAGCGCCTCCGTGAGGGAGAGTAACCAAGGGGAAGAATCCGACATTCTCCCTCCCCGGGGAAGGAAGAGGACTACCTCTGAAGATCCGGAAACTAAGGTTTCCAAACGGGAGAAGAAATCTCCGCCAGAGGGTCCTGCCTCGGAGGGTATTCTTGCCGCACAATGTCTGCGCGGGGATCAGCCCTCTACCGAGCTATAAGTAATCAAAAAGTACTTAATAGTGAAGATATCCTACCTTACTTCCGAAGGCAATAACGGATGCTTGTAAATTGTAGTCCGGATCACAGCTCTTCTCGACAAAGTTCATCTTTGGGGGATCTTCTTCCGGAGATGATGGAGAGAGAAACGCCTCCTCCGGACTTCCCAGCTCAAGAAGCGGGCGACCTTGAAGTGTCGTCGCGAAGGGTATCTCCGGATCCACTAGGTCCAGAGGATAACCCTTTGGCTGCCCGGAATCCCCAATATCCGGCTCCTAAGGAGAGCGACAGCAAGGGTCCGTACAGTGTGCGGTCGGACGCGCTGAAGGATCTTTTGAGGCAAGCTGCCGTCTTGGAAGCGCATCGTACGCTAATGGGTACGGTAATTGAGAGGATTTCATCCGCTGAAAGTGGGTTGCACGAAGCTTTATATGAGTCTGCTGAAAGGCTTCGAGGTACGTGAAACAATATATGCCTTTAACAGTACCACATACGTTAGGTATGCCCATGCAGATAGTAGCCCCTAAGACTCTGGTTGTCGTCGAGAACGGCGACAAACAGAGGATCATAGTCCCAGGTAATAACCAGACCGCCTTTATGTGCAGGTGGTTGAAGCTCCGGTGGCTAGCCAGACTCATGGGTTTGCCGAACTAAGGCGACAGCTGGATGCGGCAGATGCCGACATCGTGCTTGTCAACAAGCGGCTTGACGAGGCTCAGGGTGAGTGATTTTTCTGGTGATCGTCACATAATAAGAGCAGCATGATGCCAGTATCTTTAATATGTTGTGACTGCAGATGGAGCTGCCACCGTGGAGACCCTTCGGGCGAAGCTTGCCCGAGCCAAGGAGGAAGCAAGGAGTAGCAATGCGGCCACTTTAAAGGTGGCCGAGGAGTTAAGGGCCGAACAGGCCGCGCATTGCGAGAGCAAAGAAAAATAGCCAAGATGGCTGTGGAGTTAAAAGATGCTGCTGACCATTACCAGCTTCTTGAAGAAGAAAACCGGGCGAAGGCGACGGACCTGGAGAAGGCCCGGGTGGCTGCCAAGGAATCCCGCTCCAAAATTAGAGCGACTAAGGAGGAGCTGAATCAAGCTGCAGATATCGTTTCTGGGAAGCCCTTCTTGTTGCGGACTAAGTTCGGAGATCCGAAATATGCTCCTCTGGACCGGCTATGGAGTTCTGCGGACGCGTACATGGATTTGGCTGCAAGTGCTGCTCACGCAGCCGAGTACTTCAAGGATCAGAAAGGTCCCGAAGTGGAAAAGCTGTTTTGGTCACAGTTTCACGCTCCAGTCTGTCCGCTGCTGCTGAATGAGCGATTGACTGGTTGGGCCGAGCTCCATAGATTGTCCAGACTCGCCATGAGGTCCATTGTGGAGCACCTGTGGCCGGGAGGGCCAAGGTCGAGTAGCTATTTTAGCTTAGTGCAACAATTCCTTGAAGCTGTGCCATGCATCGATGCTGTAAAGAGATCACCGTGCATAGAAGGTGCGCGGATGGCCCTTGCCCATGTCAAAACATACTGGGCGGAGATGGAGGCCACCACTGTTGCGGCACAGGGTTTGGCTATAGGCCGAGTTGCTGCTGAGCACTACTTTGAAGAAGTCCTTGAAGGTGCTCGTTTGATAGAGGCTCAGTGCTTGAAGAATATTATTTTCCAGTGACATGTAGTCCCATTGTACAACAATGTTTTTCTGAATTAATCAAGGCTGTATTTATACTTTTGCCCGAAAGTACTATGATGCCTCCTGTGCGGCCGTTTATGTATATATGTATATAACCTGAAAGTTTGCAGTCGTCGGCTTCCGCCCCCATGCATATAATGCGGGAGTGTTTGCAAAAGATGCATATCCACACTTGATCCAACGTCTTGGTCCATTAAGGAGGTGATAGTGTAGCGAACAAGGCAATCAGACTATATTGCTTTAACACTTTCACTTAGCCATAGGAGTTTGACAGTGGGGCTACTATATAGCCCCTGGTACTTTTGTGTTCGTCCGAATACGGGGCGCGTATGTACATGACCGGGAAACGACCCTTTGTTAATGCGGAGGAATCCCGAAGATTCCGATTAGTCATCGAGTGGTTGACCAGTCTCTCACTATATCATGACAGTCAATTTTCGGCTTCCTCTACTGAGGTGCTCATCCGGATGAACCAGGGCACAATCGCAGTAGTTCTCCCAGTGCTACCTTAGCCGATATAACGGAGCATAAGGTACCAAAACGTGGGAGCTGGGGAAACCCAACATTTGACCAAAGACATGATTCAGAGCTGATGCATATAGGTCCAAACTCGCGACGCCGAACACTCCCTAAGGTGTTTGGTCTTTATAACATATACCGGGCTAAACAATGCCCTTTATAAGAAACCCCATGTGTCTGGGTACGTGCAAAATCCTGGTGTGGCCACATGCCAATACACCGGCATCCTTCTCGATTGTGTTAAGTATCCGGAGGATGTGAGCAACAAGAGACAGTAAAAAAGGTTTACACAGGGCCTTAATCTAAAAAGAAACCTTTGGGCGGGTCCCTGCTGCACGTCTGCGCCTGTGTCTCCGTTGTGCCGTGTCCTGGACGGGTATAGCACGATTGTCACCTGCAAAAGGAAAGAACTTAGGTAAAAGTTGCCGTGCCAGAAAGAAGAATAAATTATCCAAATTCCAGAGAAGCCTAGTTGAGCCGGGCTGGCCCTGATTACACGCAGGAAGCCCCTGGTATCGCTTTATGAGGGTTTGAAAACCAATCTGATACATGTATGATGGAACGCCGGACTCGTCTAACCGTGTCCGTGGTCTTGACGACCTGCCATTTTTCTGGTTGGTGAGGCCGTCTAGTGTGCGGCTGTTAGAGCCGCCGCGTCCTCTTCCGTACGTGAGGAACGGTTGGTAATTCCGCTAACTGTAATGACGCCTCGTGGACCGGGCATCTTGAGCTTGAGAAAAGCATAATGCAGTATTGCGTTAAAACGAGCGAAAGCTGCCCTTCCGAGTAGTGCTTGAAAATCACTTCGGAATGGAGCGATGTGAAAAGTTAACGTTTCACTTCGGAAGTTATCGGGAGAACCGAATACCACCTCTAGTAGTAGAGAGCCCGTACAGTGGGCCTCTTGGCCTGGTATTACTCCCTTAAAGGTAGTATTACTGTGGCTTATTTGTGTCGGGTCTATCCCCATTTTGCGGACTGTATCTTGATATATCAGATTGAGATCACTGCCGTCGTCCATGAGGACCCTTGTGAAATGGTACCCATTTATTATTGGGTCTAACACCAAGGCCATCAGTCCTTTGCGCCGGATATGCGTATCGTGATCCCTACGATCAAAAGTGATCAGGTAGGCCAACCAGGGGTTGGACCTAGGGGTGACGGGCTAGATGGCGCGTGTGCATGTAAGTGCGTGATTGCTTCTCCTCCTTGTCACATTGATCATGTTTACTGTTTTAACCTCTAGTGGGAATTTTTTCTGTCCTCCGGCGCTTTGCTGGCGAGGTTCATCCTCGTCTTCGCTTGGTGTCTCCTCCCCTTTGTGTTCGGCGTTTAGCTTACCGGCCTGCTTGAAGACCCAACATTCTCTATGGTATGATTTGCAGGTTTGTCTGGGGTGCCGTGAATCTGACAGAGCTTGTCAAGAATTTTGTTTAGGCCAGATTTTCCTTCTCTACTGCCTTTAAAAGGATTTTTCCGCTGACCTGGTCGGGAGCCCCTGAATCCGGCGTTTACCGCCGTATTATCTGGGCTACCTTCTTTATTTCAATGCTTGTTTTTGTTGCGTCGTGGTTTACCATTGCCATCCCTTACTTCGGATGTGTTTGGGCCGCTGGTGCTGCTACGGGACAACCAACTGTCCTCGCCCGCACAAAAGCGGGTCACGAGGCTTGTTACAGCTGCCATTGTTCTCGGTTTTTCTTGACCGAGGTGTCTGGCGAGCCATTCATCTCGGATGTTGTGTTTAAAAGCTGCTAAGGCTTCGATGTCCGGACAGTCGACTATTTGGTTCTTCTTGGTGAGGAACCTGTTCCAAAGCTTTCGGGCGGACTCTCCGGATTGTTGGATTATGTGACTTAAATCATCTGCATCCGGAGGTCGGACATAAGTCCCTTGAAAATTGGCCTGGAAAGCGTCCTCGAGCTCCTCCCAACTTCCAATTGAGTTTTCGGGGAGGCTTTTCAGCCAGTGCCTAGCTGGCCCTTTAAGCTTGAGGGGCAAGTATTTAATGGCATGGAGATCATCTCCACGAGCCATATGAATATGGAGGATGAAGTCCTCTATCCAGACTCCAGGGTCTGTGATTCCATCGTATGCCTCTATGTTCACTGGTTTGAATCCTTCTGGGAATTCGTGATCTAGCACCTCATCAGTGAAACATAGTGGGTGTGCGGCACCCCTGTAATGGGATGCGCCATAGTGTTCGGACGGTTGTAGTATTCGGTGCTGGTTGTGTACCATAGCGTGCTTACTAGATCCGTAGATAGATCTGGTCATGCCGGATTTTTGACGCAAATTCTCACGTAGAACGTGTGTTGACTTATGCGTGCCTTTGTTAGCCGCTCTATCACGTTCACAGGGCGGTGGATCCGGCCGGTTGGCCGTATCACTTATCGGTTGTATGGGCTCTATGGCCTCGTCGTCGAATTCCGGTAATAGCTTGCGCTTTGGATAGCTATTTGGGTGGTAGCTTCTACCATACTTTGTTACTTTGTTCCACTTGCTGTTGAGCGTATCTTGTGCGACCTTGAGCCTTTGCTTATGTTTCTTCAGGCTTCTCGCTGTGGTAGTAAGCCTTCTGCGGAGGTTCTCTTGCTCCAAGTGGGTTTCCGGGATGATGGGTGCATCTTCATCCGGACTGCTTTCTTCCCTAGACGGGGATTGATGAGGCTTATCTTTGGCGTCATCGTGTTCAGATGTCGGATCCGCACTATGTTTGCAGTTTGCATCTTGATCGTTTTCTGCCACCGGGGTGGTGCAGTTGTCGTCTCTTCCAGAGTCGCGTGGACTATTATTATCGCTTTCTTGCTATGGCGGGGCTTAGGGCGGCGCCGCTGACGTCGACGCTTGGGTTGCTTCTTGGAGGGGTCATCCTTCGTCTTCTCATCACCATTTGCTTGTTTGGGGGTGTCCACCATGTATACATCATGTGATGAAGTAGTGGTCCAGCGCCCTATGGGCGGTGGTTCCGGTTCGTCTCCGACTTCATCGTCCATACCGTCGAAGTCTTCGGAGTTGAAGTCGAGCATGTCGGTTAAGTCGTCGAAAGTGGCTACTAAGTGGGTGGTGGGTGGGCAGTGAATTTCTTCGTCGTCCGTATCCCATTCTAGCCAGACCAAGGTTCTCCCGACAGGGAGAGAGACCTTAATGAATTTAGCACATCCCTGAAGGGTGAGTGCTGAAAGATGTCCGCGGAGGTGAACTCCATGATCGGCGCCCAGTCGGACTCGACGGGCACGGATATGAGCGGCTCGGAGTCCGTGGCCATGGATGAATCTAGTGGTTTGCCGACACGGCTCTCGTAAGGGGTAAAGTCAGTATCTGTCTCTATCGCCACTGAGAGTGCGGCCTCCATGGCGGGGTCCATCCCTCCGCTCTCAGATGGCGCGACTTGCTCCGGATAGATGGACGGAGTAGATGCGGATGCGATCTCCCGAATACTGTCCGAAGACAGAGTTATGTCATGCTCGTCAAGACTGTACGGTGCGTACGGCATGGGCTCGAATCCTTCAAAGATCAAGTCTCCACGGATGTGGGCCGTGTAGTTCAAGTTTCCAAATATGACCTGGTGGCCAAGGGCGTAGCTCTCAATCTGCTCCAAATGGCCAAGCGAATTAGCCCGCAGTGCAAAGCCACCGAATATGAAGATCTGTCCGGGGAGGAAAGCTTCCCCTTGTACCGCATGGCTAGCGACGATCGAAGTGGCCATCGAGCCTTATGGTGATGACACAGTGGAACTCTCAATGAAAGCACCAATGTCGGTGTCAAAACCGGCAGATATCGGGTAGGGGGTCCCGAACTGTGCGTCTAAGACGGATGGTAATAGGAGGCAGGGGACATGATGTTTACCCAGGTTCGGGCCCTCTTGATGGAGGTAATACCCTACGTCCCGCTTGATTGTTCTTGATAATATGAGTAGTACAAGAGTTGATCTACCACGAGATCAGAGAGGCTAAACCCTAGAAGCTAGCCTATGGTGTGATTGTATGTTGTCCTATGGACTAAAACCCTCCGGTTTATATAGACATCGGAGGGGGCTAGGGTTACACAAGGTCGGTTACAAATGAGGAAATATACATATCGGTATTGTCTAGCTTGCCTTCCATGGCAAGTAGAGTCCCATCCGGACACGGGACAAAGTCTTCAATCTCGTATTTTCATAGTCCAACAGTCCGGCCAAAGGATATAGTCCGGCTGTCCGGAGACCCCCTTATCTAGGACTCCCTCAGTATGTTAGCTTATGCCTCTCCCTCAAATAAAATTGCAATAATGATTACCGGTCTAGTTATCGATTGCCTAGGGACAAATAACTTTCTTGTGTGACAACAAGCTCTGTACTAAAACTGTCTTAGTTGTGTCTTTATCTAAACAACCCCTACTTTTTATTTATGCGCTCTTTATTATCTTGCAAACCTATCCAACAATACCTACAAAGTATTTCTAGTTTCATACTTGTTCTAGGTAAAGCGAACGTTAAGCGTGCGTAGAGTTGTATCGGTGGTCGATAGGACTTGAGGGAATAGTTGTTCTACCTTTAGCTTCTCGTTGGGTTCGACACTCTTACTTATCAAAAGAGGCTACAATTGATCCCCTATACTTGTGGGTTATCACTTCCGAAGCAGCTATGTATTCCGCTTCACACGTAGATCCCACTAAGGGAGTCTTGGATTAGGGGGTCTCCGGACAACTGGACTATATCCTTTGGCCGGACTGTTGGACTATGAAGATACAAGATTGAAGACTTCATCCCATGTCCGGATGGGACTTTCCTTGGCATGGAAGGCAAGCTTGGCAATACGGATATGTAGATCTCCTCCCTTGTAACCGACTCTGTGTAACCCTAGCCCCCTCTGGTGTCTATATAAACCGGAGGGTTTAGTCCGTAGGACAACATACAATCATACCATAGGCTAGCTTCTAGGGTTTAGCCTCTACGATCTCGTGGTAGATCAACTCTTGTAATACTCATATCATCAATATCTGTCAAGCAGGACGTAGGGTATTACCTTTATCAAGAGGGCCCGAACCTGGGTAAACATTATGTCCCCTGCCTCCTGTTACCATCCGCCTTAGACGCACAGTTCGGGACCCCCTACCCGAGATCCGCCGGTTTTGACACCGACATTGGTGCTTTCATTGAGAGTTCCACTGTGCCGTCACCATAAGGCTCGATGGCCCCTTCGATCATCGGTAACAATGTGGTCCAGGGTGAGGTTTTCCTCCCCGGACAAATCTTCGTATTCGGTGGCTTCGCACTGCGGGCCAATTCGCTTGGCCATTTGGAGCAGATCGAGAGCTACGCCCCTAGCCATCAGGTCAGGTTCGGAAACTTAAACTACACTGCCGACATCTACGGAGACTTGACCTTCAACGGATTCGAGCCCATGTCAGGTGCGCCGCATGATCACGACGAGGATGATTTAGCTCTGCCGTCGGACAGTGTTCGGGAGATCGCATCTGCAACTACTCCGGCCCTTAATCCGGAGCAAATTGCGCCATCCGAGGATGGGTGGATAGACCCCACCATGGAGGCCACACTCTCAGTGGCGATGGAGCCAGATACTGACTTCACCCCTTATGGGAGCCGTGTTGCCGAACCATTGGATTCGTCTCCGGCCACGGACTACGAGCCGCCTGCATCCGTGCCTATCGAATCCGATTGGGCGCCGATCATGGAGTTCACCTCCGCGGATATCTTTCAGCACTCGCCTTTCGGCGATGTGCTTAATTCATTAAAGTCTCTCTCCTTGTCAGGGGAACCTTGGCCGAACTATATCCGGCTAGAATGGGATGCGGACGATGAAGAAATTCGCTGCCCACCCACCACCCACTTAGTAGCCTCTGTCGACGATTTAACCGACATGCTCAATTTCGACTCCGCAGACATCGACGGCATGGACGACGATGCAGGAGAGGAACAGGAACTAGTGCCCATAGGGCACTGGACAACCACTTTATCACATGACATATACATGGTGGGTACACCCAAAGAAAACGATGATGAGGAACGGGAGGAGACAGCGGAGGATGACCCCTCCAAGAAGCAAACAAAGCGTCGGCGTAGGCGCCGCTCCAAATCCCGCCTCGGCAAAAACAGCGATAACAGCGCAAGAGAAAATAACACTCCAGTCGACTCCAGAGGAAACGACGACCACATTGTCCCGGCGGCAGAGCACGATGAAGCTGCAAACGGCAAACATAGTACGGATCCAACGTCCGAACACGGCGACGCCGAGGATAAACCTCATCAAACCCCCTCTGGGGAGGAAAACAGTCCGGACGAAGATGCACACATCATCCTGGAAACGCACTTTGAGCAAGAGAACCTCCACAGAAGGCTTATTGCCACAACGAGGAGTTTGAAGAAGCAGAAGCAAAGGCTTAAGGCCGAACAGAATACGCTCAACAGCAGGTGGAACAAAGTGCTCGACAACGAAGAAAAGTATGGTGGAGGTTACCACACAAAGAGCTATCTAGAGCGCAAGCTATTACCCGAATTCGATGATGAGGCCTTAGACCCCATACAGCCGAAAAATAAAAAGGCCAACCGGCCGGATCAACCACCTTGTGACCACGATAGAGCGGCTAACAAGGTCGCACATAAGTCAACACACGATCTATGTGAGGACTTGCGCCAAAAATCCAGTATGACCAGATCCATCTATGGATCTAGGAAGCGTGCTCCGGCACAAAATCAAAACCGAATACTACAACCGTCCGAATGCCATGATACATCCAAATACAGGGGTGCCGCACACCCCCTATGTTTCACCGATGAGGTGCTGGACCACGAATTCCCAGAAGGATTCAAACCAGTGAACATAGAGGCGTACGACGGGACCACAGACCCGGGGGTCTGGATTGAGGACTTTATCCTCCACATTCATATGGCTCGTGGAGACGATCTCCATGCCATCAAGTACTTGCCCCTCAAGCTTAAAGGACCAGCTCGACACTGGCTGAAAAGCCTCCCCGAAAACTCGTTGGGAGGAGCTCGAGGACGCTTTTCGGGCTAATTTTCAAGGGACCTATGTCCGACCTCCGGATGCAGGTTTCTCACTAAGAAGAACCAAATCGTCGACTGTCCGGATGCCGAAGCCTTAGCAGCTTTCAAGCACAGCGTCCGAGACGAATGGATCGCCAGACACCTTGGCCAAGAAAAAACGAGAACAATGGCAGCCCTGACAAGCTTCATGACCCGCTTTTGCGCGGGAGAAGATAGCTGGTTAGCCCGCAGTAGCACCAGCGACCCAAGCACATCCGAAGTCAGGGATGGCAATGGAAAACCAAGACGCACTAAAAAAACATCGAAATAAAGAAGACAACCCAGATAATACGGCGGTCAATGCCGGATTCAGGGGCTCTCGGCCAGGTCAGCAGAAAAAGCCTTTCAAAGGCAGCAGAGATGGACCGTCTAGCCTAAACAAGATTCTCGACAAACTATGTCAGATCCATGGCACCCCCGACAAACCTGCAAATCACACCCACAGAGAATGCTAGGTCTTCAAGCAGGCCGGCAAGCTAAACGCCGAACACAAGGGGGGGGGGGGGGAGACACCAAGCGAAGACGAGGACGAACCTCGCCAGCAAAGCACTGGAGGACAGAAAAAATTCCCACTAGAGGTTAAAACAGTAAACATGATCCATGTGACGAAGAGGAGAAGCAAACATGCACTCCAAGACATACACACCATAGAGCCCGTCACCCCTAAGTTCACCCCCTGGTTGTCCTGCCCGATCACTTTTGATCGCGGGGATCACGCGACAAGCATCCGACATGAAGGATTGGCTGCCTTGGTGTTAGACCCAATAATAAACGGATACCATCTCACACGAGTCCTTATGGACGGAGGCAATGGTCTAAATCTGATATATCAGGACATAGTCCGCAAAATGGGGATAGACCCGACAAAAATAAGCCACAGTAATACTACCTTCAAGGGAGTAATACCAGGCCCAGAGGCCCACTATACGGGCTCTCGATTACTAGAGGTTGTATTCGGTTCTCCCGACAACTTCCGAAGCGAAAAGTTGACTTTTTACATTGTCCATTCCGAAGTGGCTATCAAGCACTACTCGAAAGAGCGGCTTTCGCTCGTTTTAATGCAGTACCGCATTACGCTTCTCTCAAGCTTTAGATGCCCGGTCCACGTGGCGCCATCACAGTTACTGGAAATATTGAGCATTCTCTACGCGCGGAAGAATGTGCGGCGACTTTAACAGCCGAGCACTAGACAGCCTCACCAACCAGAAAAGATGACATGTCGTCAAGACCACGGACACGGTTAGACGAGTCCGGCGCATCACTACATATACATGAGATTGGTTTGATGGTTAAACCCTCATAGACGGTACCAGGGGCTTCCCACATGTAATCAGGGCTAGTTCGGCTCAACTTGACTTATCTTGAATTTTAATGGTTTATTGATAATAACCAATTTTCTGGCACGGCAACTTTCACCTAAGTTCTTCTCTTTTACAGATGATAATCGTGCTACACCCATCCTGGACACGGCACAATGGAGACACAGGCGCAGACGTGCAGCAAGGACCCCCTCAAAGGTTTCTTTTCAGATTAAGACCCTGCATAAACCTTTTTTACCGTCTCTTGTTGTTCACATCCTCCGGATACTCAATACAACCGAGAAGGATGCTGACATTATTGGCATGTGGCCACGTCAGGATATTGCACGTACCTGGACACTCGGTGTTTATTATTAAGGGCATTGTTCAGCCCGACATATGTTATAAAGACCGAATACCTTAGGGAGTGTTCGGCGTCGCGAGTTTGGCCTTATATGCATCAACTCCGAATCATGTCTTTGGTCAAATGTTGGGTTTGCCTGACTCCGATGTTTTGGTACCTTACGTTCTGCTATATCGGCTAAGGTAGCATTGGGAGAACTACTGCGATCGTGCCCTGGTTCATCCGGATGAGCACCTTAGTAGAGAAAGCCGAAAACTTACTGTCATGATAAAGCGCGAGACTGGTCGACCACTCAATGACTTAGCAGAATCTTCGGGATTCCTCCGCATTAACGAAGGGCCGTTTCCCGGTCATGTACGTACGCGCCCCGTATTCGGATGAGCGCGGAAGTACTAGGGGCTATATAGTAGTCCCACCGTCAAACTCCTATGGCTAAGTGAAAGTGTTAAAGCAATATAGTCCGATTGCCTCGTTCGCCGCGCTACCACCTCCTTCATGGACCAAGACGTTGGATCAAGTGTGAATACACATTTTTTGCGAACACCCCCGCATTATATGCGTGGGGGCTGAAGCCGACGACTGCAATCTTTCAGGTTATATACATATATACATAAACGGCCGCACAGGAGGCATCATAATACTTTCAGGCAAAAGTATAAACACAGCCTTTATAATTCAATAAAACATTGTTTTTACAATGGGAATACATGTCACTAGAACATAATATTCTTCGAGCACTGAGCCTCTATCGAACGAGCGCCTTCAAGGACTTCTTCAAAGTAGTGCTCGGCAGCCACTCGGCCCACGGCCGAACCCTGTGTTGCAATAGTGGTGGCCTCCATCTCTGCCCAGTATGTCTTGACATGGGCAAGTGCCATCCGCGCACCCTCTATGCACGCCGACCTCTTCATAGCGTCGATGTGCGGCACAACACCAAGGAATTGTTGCACTAAACTAAAGTAACTATTCGGCCTTGGCCCTTCCGGCCACAGATGATCCACAACAGACCTCATGGCAAGTCCGGATAACCTATGGAGCTCGGCCCACTCGGCCATTCGCTCATTCAACAGCAGCGGACGCACTGGAGCATGGAACTGTGACCAGAACAGCTTTTCCACTTCACGATCTTTTTGATCCTTGAAGTACTCGGCCGCATCAGCAACACTTGCTGCCAAATCCACGTATGTGTCTGCAGAATTCCATAGTTGATCAAGAGGGACATACTCCGAATCTCCGAACTTCGTCCGCAACAAAAAGGGCTTCCCAGCTGCGATATCCCCAGCTTGCGCATCTCCTTCACCGCTCTGATTTTGGAGCAGGCTTCCTTGGCTGCTACCATGGCTTTCTCCAGGTCCGTCGCCTTCGCTCGGCTTTCTTTTTCAAGAAGCTGGTATCAGTCGGCGGCATCTTTCAACTCAACGGCCATCTTGGCTATTCTTTCCTTGCTTTGGCAATGCGCGGCCTTTTCGGCCCTCAGCTCTTCGACCGCCTTTAGAGCGGCTGCATTGCTATTCCTGGCTTGTTCCTTGGCTTGGGCAAGTTCTGCCCGAAGGGTCTCCACGACGGCAGCTCCATCTGCAGTCAAAAACATATTAAAGATACTGGCATCATGCTCCTCTTACTATGTGTTGATCACCGAAGAAATCACATACCTGTGCCTCGTCGAGCCGCTTGTTGACAAGCACGATGTCGGCGTATGCCGCATCAAATTGCCGCTTTAGCTCGACAAACTCATCAGTCCGGCTAGCCACCGGACCTTCAGCCACCCGCACATGAAGGCGGTCTGATTATTACATGGGACTATGATCCTCTGTTTGCCGCCGTGCTCGACGGCAACCAGAGTCTTAGGGGCTACTATCTGCATAGGGCACACCTAACGTGTGCGACACTGTCAAAAACATACACTATTTCACGTACCTCAAAGCCTTTCAGCAGACTCATAAAAGCTTCATGCAACCCGCTTTCAGAGGATGAAATCCTTTCAATTACCGTACCCATTAGCGTACAATGTGCTTCTGAGATGGCTGCTTGCTCCAGAAGATCCTTCAGTGCGTCCGACCGCACACTGTATGGTTCCGGACTCTTTCTGTTGCTCTCTTTAGGAGCCGAATACTGGGGAGTTCGGGTGGCCAAAGGATTACCCTCTGGCCTTGGCGGATCAGGAGAAACCCTCCGCGACGACACTTCAGGGTCGCCCGCCTCATGAGGTGGGGTGGCAGGGGGAGGTGTTTCGCTCTCCATCATCTCCGGAAGAAGATCCCCCGAAGACGAACTCTGTCAAGAAGGGCTACGATCCGAACTGCAAGATATATGCTTCGGTTATTATCTTCAGAAGTAATGTAAGATATTTTTACTATTAAGTACTTTTTGTTTACTTACAGCTCGGTAGAGGGCTGATCCCCTTGCGGACACTGTGCGGCAAGAGTACCCTCCGAGGCAGGACCCTTTGGCGGAGATTTCTGCCCCCGTTTGGAAACCTTTGTTTCTGGGTCTTCCGAGGTGGTCCTCTTCCTTCCTTGGGGAGAGGGAATTTCAGATTCTTCTCCCTGGCTATCCTCCTTCACGGAGGCGCTAACTCCCCCGGTTTGGACGAATAGTGAGTGAGGCCTGCTTTCAGCCTCTTTATCCCCCCCTTTATCTTCATCTGAGGGCATCATTTACTGCCCCCCCAGTTCAACCCCTTGTTGATCCATGACGCCATTTGTGGTGGAGGGCCCGAGCGAAAAGCAGGGGTGGCTACCCACTTGGCACTTTGGGGAGCTGTGATATAAACCCGCTGCCACAAACTGGACACCTCTGGGAAGGAACCCTCTAGCCATGGAGCATCAATGCTTTTGCTTATTACGGCACCTCCGCACTCTGCGTGCCGCCCCTCGATCATCTTCGGCTTCACATTGAAAGTCTTGAGCCACAGGCCGAAGTGTGGGGTAATGCGGAGGAAGGCCTCACACAGGACGATGAACAACGAGATGTGAAGGAGGGAATCCGAGGCCAGATCATGGAAATCCAGCCCATAATAGAAGATGAGCCCCCTAACAAAGGGATGCAGAGCGAGGCCTAGCCCTCGGAGGAAGTGAGAGATGAACACAACACTCTCATTGGGTTCGGGAGTGGGGATGACCTGCCCTCGGGCAGGTAGCCTGTGCGAGATTTCGGCAGTCAGATACCTGGCCTCTCTCAACTTCTTGATGTCCTCCTCTATGATAGAGGAAGGCATCCACCGACCTTGGAGGTTGGACCCGGACATGGTTGAAGGTCCGAAGCGCCTGACCTGAGCCTTGGGTGTTGGAACTCGAGGCGGGGGAAGGATTCAATTGAGCACGAGAGGGAAAAAAGGACATGCCTTGGCCTCTTTATAAAGAGGATGAATATCAAGCGTCCTCCTTGTGGTCGTTTGGGACTTGCCTAAAATCGAGGAGTCATACCAACGGGCACGATTGGGTTACCCACGTCCGTATTGATGAGAATCCCGTAATAAGGGGACACGATCTCTACTTTGACAAGACGTGTCAGGAAAACCGCCTCGCAATATGTGCAGTGCTGGTTGAGAAAAATGGTTCGAATAAAGACCGGGCCATGACATGATGTCATGCTGTCAAAACGTGTCAGCAGATTAGATTTGTGGAAATATTATTCTCTCTATGGTGGTATGTGGAACTTGTTTTGCAGAGTCGGACACTATCCTTGTGTTCAAAATCTTCTATGGAGTGTTCGGAGGAGGAACCCGCCTTGCAATGCCGAAGACAAATCTGCACGCCGGACTCATCGTCATTGAAGCCTGGTTCAGGGGCTACTGAGGGAGTCCTGGATTAGGGGGGTCTCCGGACAGCCGGACTATATCCTTTGGCCAGACTGTTGGACTATGAAGATACAAGATTGAAGACTTCGTCCCGTGTCCGGATGGGACTTTCCTTGGCATGGAAGGCAAGCTTGGCAATACGGATATGTAGATCTCCTCCCCTGTAACCGACTCTGTGTAACCCTAGCCCCCTCTAGTGTCTATATAAACCAGAGGGTTTAGTCCGTAGGACAACATACAATCATACCATAGGCTAGCTTCTAGGGTTTAGCCTCTACGATCTCGTGGTAGATCAACTCTTGTAATACTCATATCATCAATATCAATCAAGCAGGACGTAGGGTATTACCTCCATCAAGAGGGCCCGAACCTGGGTAAACATCGTGTCCCCTGCCTCCTGTTACCATCTACCTTAGGCGCACTGTTCGGGACCCCCTACCCGAGATCCGCCGGTTTTGACACCGGCACCCGCCACGACGCTCTGCTTGGAACTGCACCAACTGACAGCTCCACCATTGAATAAAAACACGTATCTGGTTTGTGACTTAAGAGTCATCCGGATCAGTGTCAAATCTTGCATCGACGTAACCGTTTACGACAAGGTCTTTGTCACCTCCATATACGGGAAACATATCTTTAGTCTTTTTCAGGTATTTCAGGATGTTCTTGACCGCTGTCCAGTTATCCACTCCTGGATTACTTTGGTACCTCCCTGCTAAACTTATAGCAAGGCACACATCAGGTCTGGTGCACAGCATTGCATACATGATAGATCCTATGGCTGAAGCATAGGGAACACCTGTCATTTTCTCTCTATCTTCTGTAGTGGTCGGGCATTGAGTCTGACTCAATTTTACACCTTATAATACATGCAAGAACCCTTTCTTTGCCTGATCCATTTTGAACTTCTTCAAAACTTTATCAAGGTATGTGCTTTGTGAAAGTCCAATCAAGCGTCTTGATCTATCTCTATATCTCTTGATGCCCAATATAAAAGTAGCTTCACCGAGGTCTTTCATTGAAAAATTCTTATTCAAGTATCCTTTTATGCTATTCAGAAATTCAGTATCATTTCCGATCAACAATATGTCATCTACATATAATATCAGAAAAGCTACGGAGCTCCCACTCACTTTCTTGTAAATACAGGCTTCTCTAAAAGTCTGTACAAAACCATATTCTTTGATCACACTATCAAAGCATATATTCCATCTCCGAGAGGCTTGCACCAGTCCATAAATGGATCGCTGGAGCTTGGACAATTTGTGAGCACCTTTTGGATCGACAAAACCTTCTGGTTGCATCATATACAACTCTTCTTTAAGGTATCCATTAAGGAATGTAGTTTTGACATCCATTTGCCAAATTTCATAATCATAAAATGCGGCAATTGCTAACATGATTCGTACGGACTTTAGAATCGCTACGGGTGAGAAGGTCTCATCGTAGTCAACTCCTTGAACTTGTCGAAAACCTTTTGCGACAAGTCGAGCTTTGTAGACAGTAACATTACCATCAACGTCAGTCTTCTTCTTGAAGATCCATTTATTTTCTATGGCCTGCCGATCATCGGGCAAGTCAATCAAAGTCCATACTTTGTTCTCATACATGGATCCCATCTCAGATTTCATGGCCTCAAGCCATTTTGCGGAATCTAGGCTCATCATCGCTTCCTCATAGTTCGTAGGTTTGTCATGGTCAAGTAACATGACTTCCAGAACAGGATTACCGTACCACTCTGGTGCGAATCTTACTCTAGTTGACATACGAGGTTCGGTAGTAACTTGATCAGAAGTTTCATGATCATCATCATTAGCTTCCTCACTTACTGGTGTAGGAATCACTGGAACTGATTTCTGTGATGAACTACTTTCCAATAAGGGAGAAGGTACAATTACCTCCTCAAGTTCTACTTTCCTCCCACTCACTTCTTTCGAGAGAAACTCCTTCTCTAGAAAGGATCCATTCTTAGCAACGTATATCTTGCCTCCAGATCTGTGATAGAAGGTGTACCCAACAGTCTCCTTTGGGTATCCTATTAAGACACATTTCTCCGATTTGGGTTCGAGCTTATCAGGTTGAAGCTTTTTCACATAAGCATCGCAGCCCCAAACTTTAAGAAATGACAACTTGGGTTTCTTGCCAAACCACAGTTCATAAGGTGCCGTCTTGACAGATTTAGATGGTGCCCTATTTAACGTGAATGCAGCTGTGTCTAAAGCGTAACCCCAAAATGATAGCGGTAAATCAGTGAGAGACATCATAGATCTCACCATATCTAATAAAGTGCGGTTACGACGTTTGGACACACCATTACGTTGTGGTGTTCCAGGTGGCGTGAGTTGCGAAACTATTCCAAATTGTTTCAAATGAAGTCCAAACTTATAACTCAAATACTCACCTCCATGATCAGATTGTAGAAACTTTATTTTCTTATTATGATGATTTTCCACTTCACTCTGAAATTCTTTGAACTTTTCAAATGTTTCAGACTTATGTTTCATCAAGTAGATATACCCATATCTGCTCAATCATCTATGAGGGTGAGAAAATAATGATATCCGCCGCGAGCTTCAATGTTCATTGAACCGCATACTCCCTCCGGTCCTTTTTAGTTCGCATATAAGATTTGTCTGAAGTCAAACCTAGTAAACATTGACCAAGTTGGTAGAAAAAAATACCAACATTGTGAATGTGAAATCAACAACATTAGATGCATCATGACTTTAATTTTCATATTATATAAATTTAGCATTGTAGATGTTAATATTTTTCATATAAATATGGTCAAATTTTACGAAGTTTGACTTCAGACAATTCTTATATGCAGAGTAAAAAGGACCAAAGGGAGTACATCAGTATGTATGATTTCCAATAACTCTGTTGCTCACTCCATTGTTCCGGAGAACAGAGTTTTAGTCATCTTGCCCATGAGGCATGGTTCGCAAGTACCAAGTGATTCCAGAAGTCCATTAGAATGGAGTTTCTTCATGCGCTTTACACCAATATGACCTAAACGGCAGTGCCACAAATAAGTTGCACTATCATTATCAACTCTGCATCTTTTGGCTTCAATACTATGAACATGTGTATCACTACTATCAAGATTTAGTAAAAATAGACAACTCATCAGGGGTGCATGACCATAAAAGATATCACTCATATAAATAGAACAACCATTATTCTCTGATTTAAATGAATAACCGTCTCGCATCAAACAAGATCCAGATATAATGTTCATGCTCAACGCTGGCACCAAATAACAATTATTTAGGTCTAAAACTAATCCTGAAGGTAGATGTAGAAGTAGCGTGCCGATGACGATCACATCGACTTTGGAACCATTTCCCACGCGCATCGTCACCTCATCCTTAGACAATCTTCGCTTAATCCGTAGCCCCTGTTTCGAGTTGCAAATGTTAGCAACTGAACCATTATCAAATACCCAGGCACTATTGCGAGCATTAGTAAGGTACACATCAATAACATGTATATCAAATATACCTTTCACTTTTCCATCCTTCTTCTCTGCCAAATACTTGGTTCAGTTCCGCTTCCAGTGACCAGTTCCTTTGCAGTAGAAGCACTCACATGCTAGGTTCCAGACTTGGGTTTCTTCACCTGAGCAGCAACTGGCTTGCTGTTCTTCTTGAAGTTCCCCTTCTTCCCTTTACCCTTTTTCTTGAAACTGGTGGTCTTGTTGAGCATCAACACTTGATGCTCCTTCTTGATTTCTACCTCCGCAGCCTTTAGCATTGCGAAGAGGTCAGGAATCGTCTTATCCATCCTTTGCATATTATAGTTCATCCCGAAGCTCTTGTAGCTTGGTGGCAGTGATTGAAGAACTCTGTCAATGACACTATCATCAGGAAGATTAACTCCCAGTTGAGTCAAGTGGTTGTGGTACCCAGACATTCTGAGTATATGTTCACTGACATAACTATTCTCCTCCATCTTGTAGCTGTAGAATTTATTGGAGACTTCATATCTCTCAATCCGGGCATTTGCTTAAAATATTATGTTCAACTCCTGTAACATCTCATATGCTCCATGACGTTCAAAATGTCGTTGAAGTCCCGGTTCTAAGCTGTAAAGCATGGCACACTAAACTACCGAGTAGTCATCAGCTTTGCTCTGCCAGGTGTTCATAACATTTGGTGTTGCTCCTGCAACGGGTTTGTCACCTAGCGGTGCTTCCAGGACGTAATTCTTCTGTGCAGCAATGAGGATAATCCTCAAGTTATGGACCCAGTCTGTGTAGTTTCTACCAACATCTTTCAACTTAGCTTTCTCTAGGATCACATTAAAATTCAATGGAACAACATCACGGCCCATCTATCTACAACGACATAGACATGCAAAATACTATCAGGTACTAAGTTCATGATAAATTAAAGTTCAATTAATCAAATTACTTAAGAAATCCCACTTAGATAGACATCTCCCTAATCATCTAAGTGATCACGTGATCCATATCAACTAAACCATGTCTGATCATCACGTGAGATGGAGTAGTTTTCAATGGTGAACATCACTATGTTGATCATATCTACTATATGATTCACGCTCGAACTTTTGGTCTCCAATGTTCCGAGGCCATATTTGCATATGCTAGGCTCGGCAAGTTTAACCCGAGTATTCTATGTGTGCAAAACTGGCTTGCGCCCGTTGTATGTGAACGTAGAGCTTATCACACCCGATCATCACCTGGTGTCTCGGCACGACGAACTGTAGCAATGGTGCATACTCAGGGAGAACACTTATACCTTGAAATTTAGTGAGAGATCATCTTATAATGCTACTGCCGAACTAAGCAAAGTAAGATGCATTAAGGATAAACATCACATGCAATCAATATAAGTGATATGATATGGCCATCATCATCGTGTGCCTTTGATCTCCATCTCCAAAGCACCGTCATGATCACCATCGTCTACAGCTTGACACCTTGATCTCCATCGAAGCATCGTTGTCGTCGCCAACTATTGCTTCTACGACTTTCACTAACGCTTAGTGATAAAATAAAGCAATTACATGGGGATTGCATTTCATACAATAAAGCGACAACCATATGGATCCTGCCAGTTGCCGATAACTGTGTTACAAAACATGATCATCTCATACAATAAAATTTAGAATCATGTCTTGACCATATCACATCATAACATGCCCTACAAAAGCAAGTTAGGTGTCCTCTACTTTGTTGTTGCAAGTTTTACATGGCTGCTACGGGCTGAGCAAGAACTGTTCTTACCCACGCATCAAAAAACCACAACGCAGTATAGTGATTGCTTTTTGATCTTCGGAAAGAACCCTGTTCATTGAATCCTATTCAACTAAAGCTGGAGAAACAGACACCCACTAGCCACTTGTGTGCGAAGCACGTCAGTAGAACCAGTCTCGCGTAAGCGTACGCATAATGTCGGTCTGGGCTGCTTCATCCAACAATGCCGCTGAATCAAGAATCAACTAGTGACGACAAGCAGTATGTATATACCCACGCCCACAACTCCTTTGTGTTCTACTCGTGCATATAACATCTACGCATAAACATGGCTTGGATGCCACTGTTGGGGAACGCAGTAATTTCAAAAAAATTCCTACGCACACGCAAGATCACGGTGATGCATAGCAACGAGAGGGGAGAGTATCATCTACGCACCCTCATAGACCGTAAGCGGGAGGGTTATGACAACGCGGTTGATGTAGTCATACGTCTTCACGATCGACCGATCTATCACCGAAGGTATGACACCTCCACGATCTGCACACGTTCGGCTCGGTGACGTCCCGCGAATTCACGATCTAGTAGAGCTTCGAGGGAGAGCTTCATTAGCACGACGACGTGATGACAGTGATGATGTTGCTACCGGAACAGGGCTTCGCCTAAGCACTGGTACGATATTACTGAGGTGGATTATGGTGGAGGGGGGCACCGCACACGGCTAAAGATCAATGATCAACTTGTGTGTCTATGGGGTGGCCCCCTCCCCGTATATAAAGGAGTGGAGGAGGGGGAGAGGGCCGTCCTCCTAGACACGCCTCAAGCGGAGTCCTACTCCCACCGGGAGTAGGATTCCCCCTTGCCTTGTTGGATTTAGGAGAAAAGGAAGGACGAGGGAGGAGGAAGGAAAGGGGGGGGGGGCTCCCAATTTGGATTGGACTGGGGGGGAGCCCCCTCCTTTGCTCCTTTCCCCTATCTCCCACTAAGGCCCAATAAGGCCCATATACCTCCCGGGGGTTCCGGTAACCTCCCGGTGCTTCGGTATACTCCCGTTTTCACACGAAACCATTCCGATGTCCAAACATAGGCTTCCAATATATCGATCTTTATGTCTCGACCATTTCGAGACTCCTCGTTATGTCCGTGATCAAATCCGGGACTCCGAACTACCTTCGGTACATCAAAACACATAAACTCGTAATACCGGTCGTCACCGAACGTTAAGCATGCGGACCCTACGGGTTCGAGCACTATGTAGACATGACTGAGACATGTCTCCTGTCAATAACTAATAGCGGAACCTAGATGCTCATATTGGTTCCTACATATTCTACGAAGATCTTTATCGGTCAAACCGCATAACGTTATATGTTGTTCCCTTTGTCATCGGTATGTTACTTGCCCAAGATTCGATCGTTGGTATCTCAATACCTAATTCAATCTCATTACCAGCAAGTCTCTTTACTCATAACGTAATGATACGTCCCATAACTAACTCATTAGCTACATTGCTTGCCAGGCTTATTGTGATGTACATACCGAGAGGGCCCAGAGATACCTCTCTGACAATCGGAGTGACAAATCCTAATCTTGATCCATGCCAACTCAATAAACACCATCAGAGACACCTATTATGACATTTAGTAGCACACAAAGTGTTCCTCCGGTATTCGAGAGTCGCACGATCTCATAGTCATAGGAACATGTATAGTTAAGGAGAAATCAATAGCAACAAACTGAACGATCATCATGCTAAGCTAATGGATGGGTCAAGTCAATCACATTATTCTCTAATGATGTGATCCCGTTAATCAAATGACAACTCATGTCTATGGTTAGGAAACATAACCATCATTGATTCAACAAGCTAGTCAAGTAGAGGCAAACTAGTGACACTATGTTTGTCTATGTATTCAGACATGTACTAAGTTTTAGGTTAATACAATTCTAGCATGAATAATAAACATTTACCATGATATAAGGAAATATAAATAACAACTTTATTATTGCCTCTAGGGCATATTTCCTTCACAAGCATCCCACTTATGATTAACCCCTCTTGCAAGCATCCGCAACTACAAAAGAAGTATTAAGGTAAACCTAACCATAGCATGAAACATATGGATCCAAATCAACCCCTTACGAAGCAATGCATAAACTAGGGTTTAAGCTTCTATCACTCTAGCAACACATCATCTACTTATTACTTCCCAATGCCTTCCTCTAGGCCCAAACAATGGTGAAGTTTCATGTAGTCGATGTTCACATAACACCACTAGAGGAAAGACAACATACATCTCATCAAAATATCGAATGAATACCAAATTCACATGACTACTTATAGCAAGACTCCCCCCATGTCCTCAGGAACAAACGTAACTACTCACAAATCATATTCATGTTCATAATCAGAGGGGTATTAATATGCATAAAGGATCTGAACATATGATCTTCCACCAAATAAACCAACTAGCATGAACTACAAGGAGTAATCAACACTACTAACGACCCAGAGGTACCAATCTGAGGTTTTGAGACAAAGATTGGATACAAGAGATGAACTAGGGTTTGAGATGAGATGGTGCTAGTGAAGATGTTGATGGAGATTGACCCCCTCTCGATGAGAGGATCGATGGTGCTGATGATGGTGATGCTTTCCCCCTCTCGGAGGGATGTTTCCCTGGCAGAACAGCTCCGCCGGAGCCCTAGATTGGTTCCGCCAAGGTTCCGCCTTATCGCGGCTGTGTTTCGTCCCGAGAGCTTGCTTATGATTTTTTCCAGGGCGAAAGACTTCATATAGCCAAAGATGGGCACCGGAGGCCTGCCAGAGGGCCCACGAGGCAGGGGGCGTTCCTAGGGGGGTAGGGCGCGCCCCCACCCTCGTGGATGGTGGGTGGCCCCCCTCTGGTACTTTCTTCGGCCAATGTTTTTTTATATATTCTAAAACTGACTTCCGTGGAGTTTCAGGACTTTTGGAGTTATGCAGAATAAGTCTCTAATATTTGCTCCTTTTCCAGCCTAGAATTCCAGCTGCCGGCATTCTCCCTCTTCATGTAAACCTTGTAAAATAAGAGAGAATAGGCATAAGTACTGTGACATAATGTGTAATAGTAGCCCATAATGCAATAATATTGATATAAAAGCATGGTACAAAATGGACGTATCACTTATCAGGCTGAAGCCTTTTGACATAAGTGTCGCAACCCCAAACATTAAGAAATGACAGCTTAGATTTCTTGCCAAACCATAGTTCATACGGTGTCGTCTCAATGGATTTAAACGGTGCCCTATTTAACATGAATGCAACTATCTCTAATGCATAACCCCAAAACGATAGTGGTAAATTGGTATGAGACATCATTCATTGCACCACATCTAATGAAGTACGGTTATGACATTCGGACACACCATTATGCTGTGGTGTTCCAAGTGGCGTGAGTAGTGAAACTATTCCACATTGTTTTAAATGAAGGCCAAACTCGTAACTCAAATATTCTCCTCCGCAATCAGATCGTAGAAACTTTATTTTCTTGTTACGATGATTCTCCACTTCACTCTGAAATTCTTTGAACTTTTCAAATGTTTCAGACTTGTGTTTCATCAAGTAGATATACCCATATGTGCTCAAATCATCTGTGAAGGTCAAAAAATAACGATACCCGCCGTGAGCTTCAACACTCATCGGACCGCATACATCGGTATGTATTATTTCCAACTAGTCATTGGCTCGCTCCATTGTTCCAGAGAATGGAGTTTTAGTCATCTTTCCCATGAGGCATGGTACGCAAGTATCAAATGATTCACAATCAAGTGATTCCAAAAGTCCACCTGCATGGAGTTTCTTAATGCGCTTTACACCAATATGACCTGAACGGCAATGCCACAAGTATGTTGCACTATCATTATTAACTTCGCATCTTTTGGTATCAATATTATGAATATGTGTATCACTACGATCGAGATTCAATAAACCATTTACATTGGGTGTATGACCATAGAAGGTTTTATTCATGTAAACAGAATAACAATTATTCTCTGACTTAAATGAATAACTGTATTGCAATAAACATGATCCAATCATATTCATGCTCAACGCAAACACCAAATAACATTTATTTACACTACTGGAATCAGGAACTTTGCTGTCAGCCGCTTCTTTGCCGTCAGCTAGCTGATGGCGAAGAGGGTCTTTGCTATCAGCTTGAGGAAACCTGACGACAAAGAAGCAGCTGACGACAAAGAAAGTGTTTGCCATCAGCTCCATCTTTGCCATCAGCTAGTTGACGACATAGAACCTTTGCCGTCCGCTAGCGGACGGCAAAGAGGGGTGGGCCGGCAGGGGGGCAGCTAACAGCCACTTTCTTGCCGTCGGCTAGCGGACGACAATGAGCCTAGCCCTATATGTATCAAAATGCCCTCGTGCTCTGCCCCTCTCTCTCCCCTCATCCCAACCCCGCGCCGCCGCCCCGCCTCGGCCGCCCCCTCGTCGTCGCCTCGCCCCAGCCGC
>NC_041386.1:427418493-427430067 GCF_002162155.2 Triticum dicoccoides | reverse complement strand
CCGGCCCGCCCCGCCGGACCGTCCCGACGCGCCACCTTGCCTCCCCGCCGTGCCGAGTCGCCGCCCCGGCCGCTCTGCCCCGCCACACCGCCCCGGCCGCTCCAAGGTGAGATATTTTCATTTTTTTCTTTTGTTTTTAGATTTAGTTTAATTAGGTTTAGTATAATTTAGTTTAGGTTTTGTTTAGTTTAGTTAGTTTACGTTAGGTTCAGTTTAGTTTAGTTTAGGTCAAGTTTCTGGTTTAGTTTAGGTCAAGTTTCTAGTTTAGTTTAGGTTTAGTTTAGGTTTAGTTTAGTTAGTTTAATTTAGGTTTAGTTTACTTTAGGTTAACTTTCTGGTTTATTTTGAACATGTGAAATTTATTGTTTTTTAGTTCAAGCATTTATTCCCGCTTCGACGTCGATGATGCCTATCCCGCATCCTTGTCGTCGACTCGGCGGAGGAGGCCTGCTTGATTAGAGGGGGCATATTCGAGATTGGGCTCTGTCGGGCTGGTACTGGGAGGTTCTACCTTCCAGGGGGCGCAGGTTGGTGAGGAGTCAGCCCGTGTTGACCTGTACCTTGTTTGGTGGCGGTCGCGTGGGCCAGTGACGGTGCCGTGGCCTTCGGACACCGCGGAGGTGGTACATCACCGTGTCAGCGAGGAGGACGAGCACGTCCGTCGCTACATGATTGCATTGGATGGCAGGTTAGACAATGATAACCCACAAGTATAGGGGATCGCAACCGTTTTCGAGGGTAGAGTATTCAACCCAAATTTATTGATTCGACACAAGGGGAGCCAAAGAATATTCTCAAGTATTAATAGTTGAGTTGTCAATTCAAGCGCACCTGAAAAATTTAATATCTACAACAAAGCATTTAGTAGCAAAGTAGTATGGAAGTAGCAGTAACAGTGGCGAAAGTAACAGTAGTAGTTTCTGTAGTGATTGTAACAGTGGCAACGGAAAAGTAACTAAGCAAAGATCAATATGCGAAAAGCTCATAGGCAATTGATTAGATGTATAATTATGTCGGATGCGATTCCTCATGCAACAGTTATAACATAGGGTGACACAGAACTAGCTCCAGTTCATCAATGTAATGTAGGCATGTATTCCGAATATAGTCATACGTGCTTATGGAAAAGAACTTGCATGACATCTTTTGACCTACCCTCCCGTGGCAGCGGGGTCCTATTGGAAACTAAGGGATATTAAGGCCTCCTTTTAATAGAGTACCAGAACAAAGCATTCACACTTAGTGAATACATGAACTCCTCAACCTATGGTCATCACCGGGAGTGGTCTCGATTATTGTCACTTCGGGGTTACCGGATCATAACACATAGTAGGTGACTATTGACTTGCAAAATAGGATCAAGAACTCACATATATTCATGAAAACATAATAGGTTCTGATCTCAAATCATGGCACCCGGGCCCTAGTGACAAGGATTAAGCATAGCAAAGTCATAGCAACATTAATCTTAGAACATAATGGATACTAGGGATCAAACTCTAACAAATCTAACTCGATTACATGGCAAATCTCATCCAACCCATCACCGTCCAGCAAGCCTGTGATGGAATTACTCACGCATGGCGGTGAGCATCATGAAATTGGTGATGGAGGAAGGTTGATGATGACGATGGCGACGGATTCCCCTCTCCGGAGCCCCGAACGGACTCCAGATCAGCCTTCCCAAGAGAGATTAGGGCTTGGCGGCGACTCCGTATTATAAAACGCGATGAATCCTTCTCTCTGATTTTTTTCTCCCCGAACGTGAATATATAGAGTTGGAGTTGATGTTTGTGGAGCCTTAGGGGGCACACGAGGCAGGGGGCGCGCCCCAGTGGGGGCGCCTTGCACCCTCGTGGACAGGGTGTGCGCCCCCTTATGCTGATTCTTTCGCCAGTATTTTTATATATTCCAAAATGTGTCTCCGTGAATTTTCAGGTCATTCCGAGAACTTTTATTTCTGCACAAGAATAACACCATTGCAATTCTGCTGAAAACAACGTCATTCCGGGTTAGTTCCATTCAAATAATGCAAGTTAGAGTCCAAAACAAGGGCAAAAGTGTTTGGAAAAGTAGATACGTTGGAGACGTATCAACTCCCCCGAGCTTAAACCTTTGCTTGTCCTCAAGCAATTCAGTCGACAAACTGAAAGTGATAAAGAAAAACTTTTTCAAACTCTATTTGATCTTGTTATTGCAAATATGTAAAGCCAACATTCAAGTTTTCAGCAAAGATTATGAACTAACCATATTCACAATAACATTTAGGTCTCATGTTTACTCATATAAATGGCATAATCGACTAGCAAGCAATAGTAATAAATCTCGGATGACAACACTTTCTCAAAACAATCATAATATGATATAACAAAATGGTATCTCGCTAGCCCTTTCTGAGACCGCAAAACATAAATGCAGAGCACCCGTGAAGATCAAGGACCGACTAGACATTGTAATTCATGGTAAAAGAGATCCAATCACAGTCATACTCAATGTAAATTAATAGTAATGCATGCACATGACAGCGGTGCTCCCCAACTGGTGCTTTTTAATAAGAGGATGATGAGTCAACATAAAAGTAAATAGATAGGCCCTTCACAGAGGGAAGGAGGGATTTGCAGAGGTGCCAGAGCTCTAGTTTTGAAACAGGGATAAATAATATTTTGAGTGGTATACTTTCATTCTCAACATAACAACCAAGAGATCTCGATATCTTCCATGCTACACACATTATAGGCAGTTCCCAAACAGAATGGTAAAGTTTATATTCCCCCACCACCAACAAACATCAATCCATGGCTTGTCCGAAACAACGGGTGCCTCCAACTAACAACAATCCTGGGGGAGTTTTGTTTGCAATTATTTTGATTTGAGCATGGGACTGGGCATCCCGGTTACCAGCCATTTTCTCGTGAATGATGAGCGGAGTCCACTCATCTTGAGAATAACCCACCTAGCATGGAAGATATAGACAACCCTAGTTGATACATGAGCTATTCGAGCATACAAAACATAATTTCGTTTGAAGGTTTAGAGTTTGGCACATACAAATGTACTTATAACGGCAGGTAGATACCGCATATAGGAAGGTATGATGGACTCATATGGAATAACTTTGGGGTTTATGGAAGTGGATGCACAAGCAGTATTCCCGCTTAGTACAAGTGAAGGCTAGAAATAGACTGGGAAGCGACTAACTAGAGAGCGACAACAGTCATGAACATGCATTAAAATTAATCAACACTGAGTGCGAGCATGATTAGGATATAATTGACCATGAACATAAATATCGTGTAGGCTATGTTGATTTTGTTTCAACTACATGCGTAAACATGTGCCAAGTCAAGCCACTCGAATTGTTCAAAGGAGGATACCACCCTATCATACCACATCATAACCAATTTAATAGCATGTTGGCACGCAAGGTAAACCATTATAAACTCCTAGCTAAATAAGCATGGTATGAGCAACTATAATCTCTACTTGTCATTGCAAACATGTTTCATTCATAATAGGCTGAATCAGGAACGTTGAACTAATCATATTTACAAAAACAAGATAGGTCGAGTTCATACCAACTTATCTTATCTCAATCAGTCCATCATATATCGTCATTATTGCCTTTCACTTGCACGACTGAACGGTGTGGATAATAATAATAGTGCACGTGCATTGGACTAAGCTGGAATCTGCAAGCATTTAATACAAGGGAGAAGACAAGATAATATGTGATCTTGGTTAAATCAACAATAATGCATATGAGAGCCACTCAACATTTTCATCAGGGTCTTCTCCTCTCGACCCCCAAAGGAAAAGAAAAGAAATAAAATTATTTACACGGGAAAGCTCCCAACAAGCAAAAGAAGAATGAGAAATCTTTTTGGGTTTTCTTTTAGTTACTACTACTACATGCATGGAAAGTAAACTAGCTAAAAATTACAACTAATTTTTTTGTTTTTTATTAAGGTTTTTCAAACACACAAGAACAAGGCTTAGAAAAGAAATTAAACTAGCATGGATAGTACAACGAAAAGGTATGAGCACCGACAACTAGAATGAGTGTGTGAACATGAATGTAATGTCGGTGAGAAATACGTACTCCCCCAAGCTTAGGCTTTTGGCCTAAGTTGGTCTATGGCCACTACTGGCCTGGTAGATATTCAAAATTGTAGCTGGGGTCGTACTAAGATGCAGCAGCTACTGCCTGATGAGCTCAACTTGGAGGTGGGCTACCTCCGTCCTCCTCTCGTACTCGTTCGCCTCCTCCCTGGTTATAACATATCTCCTTTTTGCTTGAAAGTTAAGGAAAGTAGGAGCAGGGAGGGCAACATGGACAGTGCGCCGTCTGTCAAAGATTAGTCAGTAATGGAGGAACTGTTCGTTCCTCTCAACAAACTGATGGTGAACCATGGAATTATAATCTAGGTAAGCAGGAGGTAACTCTATATCATTTCCATGTATAGGCACATTAAGATAATTAGCTACACGAGTTGCATAAATTCCACCAAGCAAATCTCCACTTACACTGTTGTGATGCAACCTTCGTGCAATAATGCCCCCAAGTTATATTGTTTATCACTTAATACCGCACTTCTGAGGACACTTAGATCTGGAATGCACATGTGACAAGCCTTATCTTTAGCGTTAATGCATCTACCAATAAAGAGAGCAAAATAATGTACGGAAGGGAAATGAATGCTCCCTATGGTAGCTTGTGTGATTTCTATAGATCCCCCCACAGTAATACTAGCAAGAAAGTCTTTATATTCAGATTTGCGAGGTTCACTAACATTGCCCCACTACGGGAGTTTACAAGCAATATTAAAATCTTCTAGGTCCATGGTATATGATTTATCATAAAGATCGAATAAAACAATGTGAGAATTGCGTGAGGATGTAAATTTAAACCTTTTCACAAAGGAATCATTTAGGTAGCAGTATTGCGGGCACTTATCTGACACGAAGTACTCAAGATCAGCATTACGCACATATGTGTCAAATTCATCCTTGATACCTGCTTGGACCATAAACTCCTCTGACGGCCATTCACAAGGCCGCACTTGGGCTTCCCTTGGTGGTTCATCGTCCGGCTCACGTATCGCGAGCCTCGGTCCTTGCTTCCTTGAGGAACCACCTTGGTACATTTTCCTAAACAATTTTCTTCCTCTGTAAAATTTCTGAAATTTTTAGTGACTCAAAATAAAAGTGAATCGAACTCAATAAGATTGATAGCAACTACTCCTACAAGCGCCTAGAGGCCATATCATGCATTAAAACTACTTTGGACCATATAAATTTGACATGCAAGCTCAAGAACGGGGTCACCTCACTAGCAAAAAATTGTAATAAATAAAGCACTAGAACAAAAACTAATTGGACTATTGGAGGAGTCACATACCAAAGAACAATCCCCCAAAGTAGTTTTGTGAATGGAGCTTTGAGCAAGGAGATCGAAAATGGCAGCAAGACGAGCTAGAACACGGGTTTGAGCTATGGGATGATTTTTTAGGGAGGAAGACGAAGTGAGTGGGTCCTGGAGGAAGTGGAGGGGGGCCATGTAGGGTCCACGAGGCAGGAGGCTCGCCCCAGTGGGGTGGGCGCGCCCTGTACCCTCGTGGCCAGATGGTGGGTCCCCCTGGTGTGTTCTCAGTGCCAATAATTCTAAAATATTCTACAAAAATTCATATATCATTTTCAGGACATTTGGAGAACTTTTATTTTTGGGGTATTTTTATTGCATGGATAATTCAGAAAACAGATAGAAAATACTATTTTTGCTTTATTTAATCTAAATAACATAAAGTAATAGGAGGGTACAGAGGGTTGTGCTTTCTAACTTCATCCATCTCATGCTCATCAAAAAGGAATCCACTAACAAGGTTGATAAAGTCTTGTTAACAAACTCTTTCCGAATAACATGAAATCGAAGAATTTTCGAATAACACTAAGTTACCTCCACGGGGATATGCATGTCCCCAACAATAAGAATATCATATTTCTTCTTGACAGTAGGAAGAGGGAATTCAAAACCTTCAATAGTTATCATTGAACTTTTTCCAATAGAATTGATACTGTGGACTTGAGGTTGTTTCCTCGAAAAGTGTACCGTATGCTCATTACCATTAACATGAAAAGTGACATTGCCTTTGTTGCAATCAATAACAGCCCCTGCAGTATTCAAAAAGGGTCTACCAAGGATAATCGACATACTATCGTCCTTAGGAATATCAAGAATAACAAAGTCCGTTAAAATAGTAACGTTTGCAACCACAACAGGCACATCCTCACAAATACCGACATGTATAACAATTGATTTATCAGCCATTTGCAAAGATATTTCAGTAGGTGTCAACTTATTCAAATAAAGTCTACGATATAAAGAGAGAGGCATAACACTAACACCGGTTCCAAGATCACATAAATCAGTTTTAACATAGTTTCTTTTAATGGAGCATGGTATAGTTGGTACTCCTGGATCTCCTAATTTCTTTGGTATTCCACCTTTAAAAGTATAATTGGCAAGTATGGTGGAAATTTCAGCTTCCGGTATCTTCTTTTATTCGTAACAATATCTTTCATATACTTAGCATAAGGATTCATTTTAAGCATATCAATCAAACACATACGCAAAAAGATAGGTCTAATCATTTTAGCAAAGCGCTTAAAATCCTCATCATCTTTTTTCTTGGATGGTTTAGGAGGAAAAGGCATGGGTTTCTGAACCCATGGTTCTCTTTCTTTACCGTGCTTCCTAGCAACGAAGTCTCTCTTATCATAACATTGATTCTTTGATTGTGGGTTATCAAGATCAACAGCAGGTTCAATCTCTACATCATTGTTATTGCTAGATTGAGCATCAACATGAACATCATCATTAGCATTATCACTAGGTTCATGCTCATTACCAGACTGTGTTTCAGCATCAGAAATAGAAATATCATTGGGATTCTCAGGTGTATCAACAACATGTTCACTAGAAGCATGCAAAGTCCTATCATTTTTCTTTTTCTTCTTTTTAGAAGGACTAGGTGCATCAACATTAGTTCTCTGAGAATCTTGCTCAACTCTCTTAGGGTGGCCCTCGGGATACAGAGGTTCCTGAGTCATTTTACCCCCTCTAGTCACAACTCTAACAACATTATTATTTTTCTTATTATTTAATTCATTGAGCAAATCATCCTATGCTTTAAGAACTTGTTCTACTTGAGTGGTAACCATAGAAGCATGTTTACTAATACGTTTAAGGTCACCTTTAACTCTAGACATACAATCACTCAAGTGTTCAATCATATAAGCATTACGTTTCAATTGTCTACCAACATAAGCATTTAAGTTTTCTTGTTTAACAATAAAATTATCAAACTCATCCAAGCATTGCCTAGAAAACTTAGTAGATGGGATTTCACCCTTATCAAATCTATAGAGAGAATTTACCTTTACTACCTGTGTAGGGTTATCAAGACCATGTATTTCTTCAATAGGTGGTAAATTCTTAACATCTTCAGCTTTAATACCCTTTTCTTTCATAGATTTCTTTGCCTCTTGCATATCTTCAGGACTGAGAAATAGAGTACCCCTTTTCTTCGGAGTTGGCTTAGGAGTTGGTTCAGGAAGTGTCCAATCATTATCATTACTCAACATATTATTCAATAGCAATTCAGATTGTTCAACAGTTCTTTCCCTGAAAATACAACCATCACAACTATCCATGTGGTCTCTGGAAGCATCAGTTAGTCCATTATAAAAGATATCAAGTATTTCATTTTTCTTGAGAGGATGACCAGGCAAAGCATTAAGTAATTGAAGAAGCCTCCCCCAAGCTTGTGGGAGACTCTCTTCTTCAATTTGCACAAAATTATATATTTCCCTTAAGGCAACTTGTTTCTTATGAGCGGGGAAATATTTAGCAGAGAAGTAATAAATCATATCCTGGGGACTACGCACACAACCAGGAGAAAGAGAATTAAACCATATTTTAGCATCACCCTTTAATGACAACGGAAATAATTTAAGGATATAGTAGTAACGATTTTTTCCCTCATCAGTGAATAGGGAGGCTATATCATTCAATTTAGTAAGATGTTCCACAACAATTTTAGATTCATAGCCATAAAAAGGATCAGGTTCAAACAAAGTAATTTACTCAGGATCGACAGAGAAATCATAATCCTTATCAGAAATACAGATAGTTGGCTAGCATTCAAAGATTTTTCTTTCAGCTTAGCTAGCAGTTTCTTAAGATCATATCTATCTTTGCAAGCTAAAATATCTCTAGTAGTTTCTTCATCCATAACATAACCCTCAGGCACATCAGGCAATTCATATCTAGGGGGAGAATCTTCATCATCACTTTCATCAATATTACCAGTTTCGATAATTTCATTCTCTCTAACCCTAGCAAGTTGTTCATCAAGAAATTCACCTAATGGCACATTATTATCAAACATAGAAGTAGTTTCATCATAAGCATCATGCATAGCATGTCGGGACCCCGATTCTAAGTCACACTGATCTGGCATGTAACACCTCATATCACTTTGCGGCCTCACGCACGGTATTCCCACGGGTGTCGCCTTACCATGGCCCGAGACCGTTTGTGCCTTTTGGCTCACGTATATGATAGTGTTGCTAGCATCCATATGACAGTGAACCCGGGCCGACATGACTAGTCCTGAACCCAAGGTGGCACTAACTTACAGGGACATGCATACATGAAACAACATCGAGCGTGTCGGTCAGCAGCGTGTGAATCCGGGCTGTAGCAACTGGGCTAACAGGACTCCGGGAACCCGGGCTATAGCAGGCTAGGCAGGACTCCGGATGTCACCGCGTGACATTTCCCCGAAGGTACAGACACAGGAACAAAGTGAATCACATGCCGGCCAGTCTAAAATTTCCAGAGCAGTAGTGCTGGGCTAGCAAGACTCCGGTGAACTGGGCTGTAGCAGACTACCATGGCTCAGTGGAAGCACTAGACTACATTTCCCCATAAGAGAGGCTACCAAGGATAAACAACTAGGTTGTCGGATCCCACACATAGCAATACACGTCACACGTATGCATAACATGCAAGTATGTGTTGTACAACATGGCATCACAACATAACTCAAACTCATATAGATAAAGGCCCAGAAGAGCCACATAGCATTAAATACAAACAGGGGTCACATGACCCATCATTCAGAGCATACAAGCAACGGAAGCATTACATGTCTGAGTACAGATAACTACAAAAGAAAAAGGATAAGAAGCCTGACTATCTACAAGTCCCTCCCAAGGGTACAAGATCGTAGCTGAGGTAACAAGCTACTCGTCGAAGTCCAAGTGCTACTACTAGTGAGACAGATGTCTCACCTGCAAAAGATAAATAAAGCAAACGTGAGTACAAAGGTACTCAGCAAGACTTACATCATATCCTATCATACATGCATTTGTATCAAGAAGGTAATGTGGGGTTTAGTTGCAGCAAGCCAGCTATGACCCAGTGGCTATCCTGTTCTACGACTACGAGAAACTTCTTTGAGGTGAGGTAGCGCACACGAATCCACTAATCACCACATCAATACACTACTATGGATTCATCCCCGTCTCTCTACGAGAAGGCCATCCATAACACTCACACTTGTCTTGAGCATTTTAGGGTATCCACTTTAAGTTGTCTATGTACCACGTAAGCATCCAAGAAGTCCATAACCGAGGACACAGCTATTCGAATAGATCATGATAACCCAGCAGGGGTGTACTTCTTCACACACGCTCTCACCACTTATCACCATGTACACGTCATGTATCTCGGCAACCTTCAAGCGGAAGCCTGGCGAGGGTGTCGGCCATGACCTGACTAACCACACAAGACTCTAGTCCAAGTTTATCGCCTATTCGGGTTCCATCCGCAAGGAGATCCGGCCGAGGTTTCGCTCACGACCCCAAAGAATGTGTACAGGGTTCCCGAGCCCACCATCCGGGTGCCACTCGGTACACCGGGCTATGGTGCCTAGTCTGTCCCAAGTCCACCCTGCCGGGTGCCATCGGTAGAAAAATAGCACTACCTACAAACACCAGAAACTATTTGCAACTCCTGGACAGAGATCAAGGCGGTTAATAAGTCGAGAGGGGCACTTAAGCATTCCAATGTGTGGTAGTAGCTAGTCATTGGACGACATACACGGAACTCAGTGCTTAAGGACGGTTCCAGTGAGACAACCCACCATGTACTCCTACATGGCCTCTCACCGCTACCTTTACCAAATCATGTTTACACACTTAACTCTCAGCATCAGAACATAGCATAACACTCCAATTCATTCCCGATGAATTAGACCTGACATAACTCTAAGCAATAGCAGGCATGCATGGTAGGAACACAACATGGCTCAATCAACTCCTACACATGCTAGTGGGTTTTAACTATTTACTGTGGCAATGACAGGTCATGCAGAGGAATGGGTTCAACTACCGCAGCATAAAGTAGCAGTTGAATCGTTATTGTCCTAATGCAATAAATGAGAGCAGGAGCGAGAGAGTAGGATTGTATCGGAATGAACAAGGGGGTTTGCTTGCCTGGTAGATCAACAGGGGGGCACTGCTCCTCTGACAGGTACTCTGGATCGGTCTCCGGAGCAGGACCTATCGAGAAGGAACGGTGTTGAAATCAAACACAAGCATATGCAACAATATGATGCATGAACATGGCATGAGTATGTGATGTTGTTTGAGTTAATGCATCTAGCATTTATTTGCATGAAGTCCATTTGAACCAAAGTCTCAAATGCAACTCCAAAATAAGCCTTTATAAATGCCATTCATGTGTTCCCTCATACACATCATGTATAAGTTGGTTTGTCATGCATGAAAATGGTACAGATGGATGGGTTGAATTTTTCTGATAATTTTTCATATGTAAATTATTTCAATCTGAGCTACGGTTGAATTTCTATGAATTTTTGAAGTTTAGCTAATTTTCTGGAATTTCCAAAATAGAAATAATCCAGAAATCATTTATTGCGTCATGCCTGCATCAGCAGGTCAACGGTGTTGACCAGGTCAAACCTGACGTGTGGGGTCCACACGTCAGTGTCACAGGTTAAACAGGGGGTTATTTCTAATTTAACTAAAAGATTAAGGCGCCAGGGCCCATTGTCAGTGTTACCAATGGGGGGGGGGATTAGTCCTAAACTAATCTCCTACCAGTGGGGTCCAACTGACAGGCTGGTGAGGTCGTCGTCGGTGACCTCTGGACACGGCGGTGTCCGTGATTCAGGCCACGGGGGCGGCGGCTAAGGGCACCGGGGCGTAGCCCGGGCTCTCGCGCATCCAGCGGAGCAGGTAGGAGGAGCTGGGGTGGCCGGAGCTCGCCGGAGCGAAGCTCAGGGCGGCGGGCGGCGCGCAGGTTCGAGCGGCGTAGCACTATGGTGCACGAGAAGACGAGCTGGCGGCGGCATTAGCTTGCTGCGGAGCTGCGGAGCACGTAGTCGTGCTCGGGAATGAGCTTTGCTAGCTCTGGTTACGGTGGCGACAAGAACGGCGGCAGCCGGCTCTCGGCTCCGGTGGAAACGGTGGGTACACGGTGCAACA
>NC_041386.1:427409688-427418224 GCF_002162155.2 Triticum dicoccoides | reverse complement strand
GGGAGGGGATGAGCATGGGGGAGAGTGGGAGAGGGTCGAGGGGAGTGTGTGGCGTCACCTAGGCGCATCTGGGATGAAGCAGGCAGGGAGGAGGTGGCTCGCGCGCGGTGACCACGCGCCCTTCGTCCTCCTAGCAAGAGGAGGAAGACGACAGGGGAGGTGGGGATGGGCCGGGCTGGCTTTAGCAGCAGGCCGCACAGGTAGGCACTAGGTTGATTCTCTCTGGTTTTCTATTTATTAATGTTTTCTATTTTCTGCAATTTGTTTTGACTTAGTAATAATACTAAATCATTTTATTTTCTTCTGACAATTTTTGCAGGGACCTAAGGGGTTATTCCAAAGCCCCTCAGCAAAAATCAGAATTTTTGGACATATATAATATATATCACACACATATATATATATCCATGGCAAATAATTATTGCATTAATTCCAAATGCCCAAAATAAATACTTATGAGCTCCTGAAAATGTTGGTTTGATTTTTATCTCTGTCCAATATTTTCAGAGAGCAACATGAGCATTTTCTTGGACCTTTTTGGAGCAACTTTTTTATTTGGGTCATTTCCAGAATGATTCTGAGGGTTTCACAAATCCCCATTTCAAATTTAAATGAAATTTAAACATGATGCAAACATGAAGGCTAGCCTAGGTCATACCAGAACTTGGGATGTGACAACTCGCCCCCACTCGAAAGAATATCGTCCTGAGATTCAGGGGTTGGCGGAAAGAAAGTGGGGTACTCAAGTCTAAGACGATCTACACGCTCCCAGGTAGCTTCTCTCTCGGAATGATGAGACCACTGAACCTTGAGAAACTTGATGTTATGACGTCGAGTGACATGCTCTGCTTGATCAAGAATGCGAACAGGGTACTCTTGATATGTGAGGTTATCTTGGAGATCAAGCGTTTCGAGGTCCACTCCACGGATGGCATCCGAGAAGCAACGCCTGAGTTGAGAGACGTGGAAGACATCATGAACTCGAGAAAGATGTGGGGGTAGTTCCAACTGGTAGGCAACCTCTCCGCGTTTAGCAAGAATACGAAAAGGACCAATGTAACGAGGAGCCAACTTTCCCTTGATGCCGAAACGATGGGTACCCTTCAAAGAGGTAACCCGAAGGTAAGCTTTGTCGCCAACTTCATAAGCCACTTCCTTATGACTACGGTCATACTGGCTCTTTTGACGAGATTGGGCTGTTTTCAAATTCTCACGAATGACGCGAACTTGCTCTTCTGCCTCCTGGATCATATCCGGTCCAAAGAATTGTCTTTCACCAGTTTCTGACCAGTTCAAAGGTGTTCGACATCTTCGTCAATACAAAACCTCAAAAGGAGCTTTCTTGAGGCTGGATTGGTAGCTATTGTTATAAGCAAACTCGGCGAAGGGAAGACTCTTCTCCCAATCCATACCGAATGAGATAACACAAGCTCTAAGCATGTCTTCGAGAATTTGGTTGAACCTTTCCACCTGACACCTTGATTGACGGTGGAAAGCGGTACTGAAGGAAAGATGGGTGCCCATGGCAGTTTGGAAACTCTCCCAGAAATGAGAAGTGAAAAGACTACCACGGTCTGAATTGATCTCTAGTGGAACACCATGAAGTGACACTATTCGAGAAATATATAAGTCAGCGAGCTGCCTAGCGGTGATATTCTCTTGAACAGGTAGGAAGTGAGCCACTTTGGAAAGACGATCAATGACTATGAAGATAGCATTATTCCCTCTCTTGGTCCTGGGAAAGCCGGTGATGAAGTCCATACCAACTTTATCCCATTTCCACTCAGAAATAGCTAAAGGTTGAAGGGTGCCAGCAGGTCTTTGATGCTCTGCCTTAACGCGACGACAAACGTCACAGTTAGAAATGAACTGAGCAATTTCTCTCTTCATCCTAGTCCACCAGAACCTTTGGCGTAGGTCCTGATACATTTTAGTACTACCGGGATGAATCGTGAGAGGAGATTCATGCGCCTCCTTAAGGATCAGTTGTCGCAGATGTTGGTTCTTGGGAACCACCAAGCGGTTCTCAAAGAAAACAACACCTCGATCATCCATAGAGAAACATCCACCAACTCCATTCTTAATGTTCCTCTTAATGCGGATAACTCCCTTATCAAACTTCTGGTCAGTAATGATCTGATCCTCAAGGGTAGGTTTCGCCACCAAGGTAGAAAGGAATCCGTGAGGAGCAATGTGAAGGTTAAGCTTACAGAATTCCTCATGGAGAAGTGGTTGGCCCTGCTGCAACATGAGATTGTTGCAATAGGACTTACGACTTAGCGCATCAGCCATGACATTCCCCTTGCCTGGGGTGTAGGTAATTCCTAAGTCGTAATCTGAGATCAACTCCAACCAACGTCTTTGCCTAACGTTAAAATCTGGTTGGGTGAAAATATACTTGAGACTGTGGTGGTCGGTGTAAATCTCGCAACGTTTACCAAGAAGGTAATGTCGCCATGTCTTAAGTGCATAGACTACGGCTGCAAGCTCTAGATCATGTGTAGGATAATTATCCTCATGTGGATGCAACTGTCGAGATGCATAGGCAATCACATGACGATCTTGTATAAGAATGCAACCTAGTTCCTGTCATGAGGCGTCGCAGTAGATAACAAAGTCTTTAGTGAAATCCGGTGGCACAAGTATGGGAGCGGAAGTCAGGAGTCTTTTCAGTTCCTGAAAACTGTGCTCACACTGTGGGGACCACTCAAACTTTTTATCTTTCTTGAGAAGTTCCGTGAGAGGTTTGGCCACTTTGGAGAAGTTCTCAATGAAGCGGCGACAATAACTAGCTAGGCTAAGGAAACTCCTAACTTGCTTAACTGTTTCAGGCGGAGTCCAATCAAGAACGGCCTGAACTCTCTCGGGATTGACAGCAATGCCCTTGCCTGAGATCACGTGGCCGAGATAGGTCACTTCTAGCAACCAAAATTCGCACTTGGAGAACTTGGCATAAAGGCGGTGTTCTCTGAGTTTTTCTAACACAATTCTAAGATGTTCGGCATGCTCTTCCTCGTTCTTCGAGTAAATAAGAATATCATCGAGGTAAACCATGACGAACTTATCTAAGTACTCCATGAACATCGAGTTCATCAAGCGAGAGAATGTAGCTGGAGCATTGGTTAGACCAAAGGACGTGACGGTGTACTCGTACTGACCATAACGAGTGATGAAAGCCGTCTTAGGAATGTCCCCATTTCTGATCTTGATTTGGTGGTAGCCTAACCTCAAATCCATCTTTAAAAAGACTGAGGATCCAGCGAGCTGATCATACAGGTCATTGATCCTCGGGAGCGGATACTTGTTCTTTATCGTGACCAAATTAACGGGACGATAATCTACAACCATCCGGTCCGTACCATCCTTCTTCTTGACGAAGAGGACGGGGCAAGCCCAGGGAGAAGAACTAGGACGGATGAAACCCTTTTGCAAGGATTCATCGAGTTGTTTCTTAAGTTCAGCTAGCTCTAAAGGTGCCATCTTGTAAGGTCTCCTAGAGATTGGGGCGGTTCCTGGGATAAGATCTATGACAAACTCCACATCTCTGTCAGGTGGAATACCTGGCAGTTCCTCTGGAAAGACATCTGGAAAGTCACGGACTACCGAGATATCTTCAAGGTCAGGAAGAGGGCTGGCATTAAGAGAGTAGAGTTGACGCTTTGCAACTCTGGTAGAGAAAGTGACTAACTTGCCAGATGGGTGTGTAAGCTGAACAGACCCAGTGAAACAATCAATCTTGGCATGACGAGCTTTCATCCAGTCCATACCTAAGATGATGTTAATATCTGAAGACTTGAGGGCTACAAATGATGCAAGGAATACAAGTCTGTCAACAAGGATTTCATTACCATGGCTTATACTGATAGTTTGCCATCTGGACCCTGGGGTTTGGATTTCAAGTGGAGTTGGCATATCACAAAATGACATGTCATGCAAACGAGCATAGCCTTCAGAGATGAAGGAGTGAGATGCTCCGGTATCGAACAGAACCAAAGCTGGATGACAGTTGACAAGGAGTGTACCAAGGACGACATCCGGATCATCATGACCGTCTTTAGCTGAGACGTGATGCACACATCCACGTTCAGTGGGAGCTGACTTGGCACTAATCATCTTGCGTGATGGCTTACCACGGCCAACAGACTTCTCAGACGGGGGTGGAGCATAGTTGGTTTGAGAACAGTCACGTGCATAGTGTCTTAGCTCTCCGCATGTGAAACAAGTCCCTGAAGTAGGACGTGGACCCGCTTTGACAAGCGGTCTACCAATAGGCCTGGGTGGAGCATACTGCTGAACTGGGTGAGGCGCCACATAAGAGGGCCTCGGTGTATAACCGGGTGGAAGAGCGGAGTTCGGAACCCAAATCCGGCGCTTCTGCGAAGTAGACCCGGAGGAAGAACCCAAATCACGGGTGTGCTTACGAGACTCCTCGTAAGTGAGTTGAGTTGTCTCTGCATTAATGGCCTTGTTCACAAGAGCCTAGAATGTATTGCAATGATGCAAGTGGAGATCACGACGCAACTTGGGGTTGAGACCCTTCCGGAACCTAGCATGCTTATTGGCGTTTGTGGACACTTCTTCTGTAGCATAGCGAGCAAGGTTCTCAAACTCTCTACTATAAGCATCAACATCCATCTTATCCTGGGTGAAACTACAAAACTCTTCTCTCTTGCGGTCAATGAGAGCCAGAGGGATGTGATGCTCGCGAAAAGCCTCAGTGAAATCTCTCCAGGTGGTTATCTGGCCAGCTGGAAGCATAGCCTCCTAGTTCTGCCACCAAAGCCTAGAAGGACCTTCCAGGTGATAAGCAGCATAGGTGACCTTGTCACTTTCACTACGTTCACAGAACGCAGCTTGTGAGTGATACTATGAAGCCAGTCATCTGCATCGACTGGTTCAATGGAATGATGGAAGGTAGGTGGTTTCAGACCAATGAAATCATAGATGGTCGCTGACTCTTTGCACTGGGGTGCGGTGTTCTCCTCTATACGTGCTAACAAGCGGTTAGACTCACGCTTGTTCCTCTCCATCTCTAGCATGAACTCTGCCAATGAAGACTGGTCGGGAGGATCCTCATCCCTACCATCTCCGAGGTTTCGACTAGGAGCAACAGAACTTTGGTTAACCGGCAACATCCTGAAGAACGAAACCAAGGAAAACAAGGATGGATTCAGCACCAACTATAGGATGCAGAAGGTAGCACAAGAAATTAGTATCTCTCAAACTCCTAGGACAATTCTGGCAGCATAACGGCAATAAAATGCTCAAAATGAGACATTCTGCAAAAGACGGGGTAGCACCAAACTCAACATCATCACTCAAGGTTCTGAGATATTACTAAACAGGCTACACCGGAGGTACTCGAACTGGGATATGACTCAGATCAACCAATCCTTAGAGACTACGGAGTAGTAACACGTGATCCTGATAGACGTAAGAGTAAGCCTAGTTCCTTAACCCCGTAGGAAAGATAGGATGACTCAGATCAGAAGGCATGAGGTATAAGGAGTAAAAACAGCCTTACGTTCCCTTCCACAATCAATTCCCCTATATAGATAAAGAATTTCTAGACCCAACTTCGACAAGGTTGGCTTGGTAATCCTACAGGCAGTCAGGATCTGATACCAAAGCTGTCGGGACCCTGATTCTAAGTCACACCGATCTAGCATGTAACACCTCATATCACTTTGCGGCCTCACGCACGGTATTCCCACAGGTGTCGCCTTACCATGGCCCAGGACCATTTGCGTCTTTTGGCTCACGTATATGATAGTGTCGCTAGCATCCATATGACAGAGAACCCGGGCCGACATGACTAGTCGTGAACCCAAGGTGGCACTAACTTATAGGGACGGGCATACATGAAACAACATCAAGCGTGTCGGTCAGCAGCGTGTGAATCTGGGCTGTAGCAACTGGGCTAACAGGACTCCGGGAACCCGGGCTGTAGCAGGCTAGGCAGGACTCCGGATGTCACCGCGTGACATTTCCCTGAAGGGACAGACACAGGAACAAAGTGAATCACATGCCGGCCAGTCTAAGTGTTCCAGAGCAGTAGTGCTGGGCTAGCAGGACTCCGGTGAACCGGGCTGTAGCAGACTACCATGGCTCAGTGGAAGCACTAGACTACATTTCCCCATAAGAGAGGCTACCAAGGATAAACAACTAGGTTGTCGGATCCCACACATAGCAATACACGTCACACGTACGCATAACATGCAAGTATGTGTTGTACAACATGGCATCACAACATAACTCAAACTCATATAGATAAAGGCCCAGAAGAGCCACATAGCATTAAATACAAACAGGGGTCACATGACCCATCATTCAGAGCATACAAGCAACGGAAGCATTACATGTCTGAGTATAGATAACTACAAAGGAAAAAGGATAAGAAGCCTGACTATCTACAAGTCCCTCCCAAGGGTACAAGATCATAGCTGAGGTAACAAGCTACTTCTCGAAGTCCAAGTGGTACTAATAGTTAGACAGATGTCTCACCTGCAAAACATAAATAAAGCAAATGTGAGTACAAAGGTACTCAGCAAGACTTACATTAGATCCTATCATACATGCATTTGTATCAAGAAGGTAGTGTGGGGTTTAGTTGCAGCAAGCCAGCTATGACCCAGTGGCTATCCTGTTCTACAACTACGAGAAACTTCTTTGAGGTGAGGCAGCGCACACGAGTCCACTAATCACCACATCAATACACTACTATGGATTCATCCCCGTCTCTCTACGAGAAGGCCATCCATAGCACTCACACGTGTCTTGAGCATTTTAGGGTATCCACTTTAAGTTGTCTATGTACCACATAAGCATCCAAGAAGTCCATAACCGAGGACACGGCTATTCGAATAGATCATGATAACCCAGCAGGGGTGTACTTCTTCACACACACTCTCACCACTTATCACCATGTACACGTCATGTATCTCGGCAACCTTCAAGCGGAAGCCTGGCGATGGTGTCGGCCACGACCTGACTAACCACACAAGACTCTAGTCCAGGTTTATCGCCTATTCAGGTTCCATCTGCAAGGAGATCCGGCCGGGGTTTCACTCACGGCCCCAAACAATGTGTACAGGATTCCCGAGCCCACCATCCGGTGCCACTCGGTACACCGGGCCATGGTGCCTAGTATGTCCCAAGTCCACCCTGTCGGGTGCCACTTGGTAGAAAAATAGCACTACCTACAAACACCAGAAACTATTTGCAACTCCTGGACAGAGATCAAGGCGGTTAATAAGTCGAGAGGGGCACTTAAGCATTTAACTCTAAGCAATAGCAGGTATGCATGGTAGGAACACAACATGGCTCAATCAACTCCTACACATGCTAGTGGGTTTTAACTATTTACTGTGGCAATGACAGGTCATGCAGAGGAATGGGTTCAACTACCGCAGCATAAAGTAGCAGTTGAATCGTTGTTGTCCTAATGCAATAAATGAGAGTAGGAGAGAGAGAGAGTAGGATTGCATCGGAATGAACAAGGGGGTTTGCTTGCCTGGTAGATCAACAGGGGGCACTACTCCTCTGACAGGTACTCTGGATCGGTCCCCGGAGCATGACCTATCAAGAAGGAATGGTGTCGAAATCAAACACAAGCATATGCAACAATATGATGCATGAACATGGCATGAGTATGTGATGTTGTTTGAGTTAATGCATCTAGCATTTATTTGCATGAAGTCCATTTTAAACCAAAGTCTCAAATGCAACTCCAAAATAAGCCTTTATAAATGCCATTCATGTGTTTCCTCATATACAGCATGTATAAGTTGATTTGTCATGCATGAAAATGGTACAGATGGATAGATTTAATTTTTCTGATAATTTTTCATATATAAATTATTTCAATCTGAGCTACGGTTGAATTTCTATGAATTTTTGAAGTTTACCTAATTTTCTGGAATTTCCAAAATAGAAATAATCCAGAAATCATTTATTACGTCAACCTGCGTCAGTAGGTCAACGGTGTTGACCAGGTCAAACCTGACTTGTGGGGTCCACACGTCAGTGTCACAGGTTAAACAGGGGGTTATTTCTAATTTAACTAAAAGATTTAGGCGCCAGGGCCCACTGTCAGTGTCACTAATGGGGGGATTAGTCCTAAACTAATCTCCTACCGGTGGGGTCCAACTGACAGGCCGGCGAGGTCGTCACCGGCGACCTCTGGACGCGGCGGTGTCCGCGATTCAGGCCACGGGGGCGGCGACTAAGGGCACCGGGGCGTAGCCCGGGCTCTCGCGTATCCAGCGGAGCAGGTAGGAGGAGCTGGGGTGGCCCGAGCTCGCCGGAGTGAAGCTCAGGGCGGCGGCCGGCGCGCGGGTTCGGGCAGCACAGCGCTATGGTGCACGAGAACACGAGCTGGTGGCGGCATTAGCTTGCTACGGAGCTGCGGAGCACGTAGTCGTGCTCGGGAACGAGCATTGCTAGATCTTGTTACGACGGTGGCCGGCTCTCGGCTCCGGTGGAAACGGCGGGTACACGGCACAACAGAGCACGGGGAGAGAGGGGAGCGGCAGAG
>NC_041386.1:427400472-427409213 GCF_002162155.2 Triticum dicoccoides | reverse complement strand
GAGCATGGGGGAGAGTGGGAGAGGGTCAAGGGGAGTGCGTGGCGTGGCCTAGGCGCATTTGGGATGAAGCAGGCAGGGAGGAGGTGGCTCGTGCGTGGCGACCACACGCCCTTCGTCCTCCTGGCAAGAGGAGGAAGACGACAGGGGAGGTGGGGATGGGCCGGGCTGGCTTCAGCAGCAGGCCGCACAGGTAGGCATGAGGTAGATTCTCTCTCTCTGGTTTTCAATTTATTAATGTTGTCTTTTTTCTGCAATTTGTTTTGACTTAGTAATAATACTAAATCATTTTATTTTCTTCTGACAATTTTTGCAGGGACCTAAGGGATTATTCCAAAGCCCCTCAGCAAAAATCAGAATTTTTGGACATATATAATATATATCACATATATATATATATATATATATCCAAGGCAAATAATTATTGCATTAATTCCAAATGCCCAAAATAAATACTTATGAGCTCCTGAAAATGTTGGTTTGATTTTTATCTCTGTCCAATATTTTTAGAGAGCAACATGAGCATTTTCTTGGACCTTTTTGGAGCAATTTTTTTATTTGGGTCATTTCCAGAATGATTCTGAGGGTTTCACAAATCCCCATTTCAAATTTAAATGAAATTTAAACATGAAGCAAACATGAAGTCTAGCCTAGGTCATACCAGAACTAGGGATGTGACAACTCGCCCCCACTCGAAAGAATCTCGTCTCGAGATTCAGGGGTCGGCGGAAAGAAAGTGGGGTACTCAAGTTGAAGACGATCTTCACGCTCCCAGGTAGCTTCTCTCTCGGAATGATGAGACCACTGAATCTTGAGAAACTTGATGTTATGACGTCGAGTGACACGCTCTGCTTGATCAAGAATGCGAATAGGGTACTCTCGATATCTGAGGTTATCTTGGAGATCAAGCGTTTCGTGGTCCACTCCCCGGATGGGATCCGAGAAGCAACGCCTGAGTTGAGAGACGTGGAAGACATCATGAACTCGAGAAAGATGTGGGGGTAGTTCCAACTGGTAGGCAACCTCTCCTCGTTTAGCGAGAATGCAAAAAGGACCAATGTAACGAGGAGCCAACTTGCCCTTGATACCGAAACGATGGGTACCCTTCAAAGGGGTAACCCAAAGGTAAGCTTTGTCGCCAACTTCATAAGCCACTTCCTTATGACTACGGTCATACTGGCTCTTTTGACGAGATTGGGCTGTTTTCAAATTCTCACGAATGATGCGAACTTGCTCTTCTGCCTCCTGGATCATATCCGGTCCAAAGAATTGTCTTTCACCGGTTTCTGACCAGTTCAAAGGTGTTCGACATCTTCGTCCATATAGAACCTCAAAAGGAGCTTTCTTGAGGCTGGATTGGTAGCTATTGTTATAAGCAAACTCGGCGAAGGGAAGACACTTCTCCCAATCCATACCGAATGAGATAACACAAGCTCTAAGCATGTCTTCAAGAATTTGGTTGACCCTTTCCACCTGACACCTTGATTGAGGGTGGAAAGCGGTACTGAAGGAAAGATGGGTGCCCATGGCACTTTGGAAACTCTCCTAGAAATGAGAAGTGAAAAGACTATCACGGTTTGAATTGATCTCTACTGGAACACCATGAAGTGACACTATTCGATAAATATATAAGTCAGCGAGCGGACTAGCGGTGATATTCTCTCGAACAAGTAGGAAGTGAGCCACTTTGGAAACACGATCAATGACTACGTAGATAGAATTATTCCCTCTCTTGGTCTTGGGAAAGCCGGTGATTAAGTCCATACCAACTTTATCCCATTTCCACTCAGAAATAGCTAAAGGCTGAAGGGTGACAGCAGGTCTTTAATGCTCTACCTTAACGCGACGACAAACGTCACAGTTAGAAATGAACTGAGCAATTTCTCTCTTCATCCTAGTCCACCAGAGCCTCTGGCGTAGGTCCTGATAAATTTTAGTTCTACCGGGATGAATCGTGAGAGGAGATTCATGCGCCTCCTTAAGGATCAGTTGTCGCAGATGTTGGTTCTTGGGAACCACCAAGCGGTTCTCAAAGAAAACAACACCTCGATCATCCATAGAGAAACATCCACCAACTCCGTTCTTAATGTTCCTCTTAATGCGGATAACACCCTTATCAAACTTCTGGTCAGTAATGATCTGATCCTCAAGGGTAGGTTTCGCCACCAAGGTAGAAAGGAATCCGTGAGGAGCAATGTGAAGGTTAAGCTTACAGAATTCCTCATGGAGAAGTGGTTGGCCCTGCTGCAACATGAGATTGTTGCAATAGGACTTACGACTTAGCGCATCAGCCATGACATTCCCCTTGCTTGGGGTGTAGGTAATTCCTAAGTCGTAATCTGAGATCAACTCCAACCAACGTCTTTGCCTAAGGTTCTAATCTTGTTGGGTGAAAATATACTTGAGACTCTAGTGGTCGGTGTAAATCTCGCAACGTTTACCAAGAATGTAATGTTGCCATGTCTTATGTGCATAGACTATGGCTGCAAGCTCTAGATCATGTGTAGGATAATTATCCTCATGTGGATGCAACTGTCGAGATGCATAGGCAATCACATGATGATCTTGCATAAGAATGCAACCTAGTCCCTGTCGTGAGGCATCGCAGTAGATAACAAAGTCTTTAGTGAAATCCGGTGGCACAAGTATGGGAGCGAAAGTCAGGCGTCTTTTCAGTTCCTGAAAACTGTGCTCACACTGTGGGGACCACTCAAACTTTTTATCTTTCTTGAGAAGTTCCGTGAGAGGTTTGGCCACTTTGGAGAAGTTCTCAACGAAGCGGCGACAATAACTGGCTAGGCCAAGGAAACTCCTAACTTGCTTAACCGTTTCTGGCGGAGTCCAATCAAGAACGGCCTGAACTCTCTCGGGATTTACGGCAATGCCCTTGCCTGAGATCACGTGGCCGAGATAGGTCACTTCTGGCAACCAAAATTCGCACTTGGAGAACTTGGCATAAAGGTGGTGTTCTCTGAGTTTTTCTAACACAAGTCTAAGATGTTCGGCATGCTCTTGCTCGTTCTTCGAGTAAATAAGAATATCATCGTGGTAAACCACGATGAACTTATCTAAGTACTCCATGAAGCTCGAGTTCATCAAGCGAGAGAATGTAGCTGGAGCATTGGTTAGACCAAAGGACATGACGGTTTACTCGTACTGACCATAACGAGTGACGAAAGCCGTCTTAGGAATGTCCCCATTTCTGATCTTGATTTGGTGGTAGCCTAACCTCAAATCCATCTTTGAAAAGACTGAGGATCCAGCGAGCTGATCATACAGGTCATTCATCCTCGGGAGAGGATACTTGTTCTTTATTATGACCAAATTAACGGGACGATAATCTACAACCATCCGGTCCGTACCATCCTTCTTCTTGACGAAGAGGACGGGGCAAGCCCAGGGAGAAGAACTGGGACGGATGAAACCCTTTTGCAAGGATTCATCGAGTTGTTTCTTAAGATCAGCTAGCTCTAAGGGTGCCACCTTGTAAGGTCTCCTAGAGATTGGGGCGGTTCCTAGGATAAGATCTATGACAAACTCTACATCTCTGTCAGGTGGAATACTTGGCAGTTCCTCTGAAAAGACATCCGGAAAGTCACGGACTACCAAGATATCTTCAAGGTCAGGAAGAGGGGTGGCATTAAGAGAGCAGAGTTGACGCTTTGCAACTCTGGTAGAGACAGTGACTAACTTGCCAGATGGGTGTGTAAGCTGAACAAACCTGGTGAAACAATCAATCTTGTCATGATGAGCTTTCATCCAGTCCATACCCAAGATGATGTTAATATCTGAAGACTTGAGGGCTACAAGTGATGCAAGGAATACAAGTCTGTCAACAAGGATTTCATTACCATGGCTTATTCTGATAGTTTGCCACCTAGACCCTGGGGTTTGGATTTCAAGTGGAGTTGGCATATCACAAAATGACATTTCGTGCAAACGAGCATAGCCTTCAGAGATGAAGGAGTGAGATGCTCCGGTATCGAACAGAACCAAAGCTGGATGACAGTTGACAAGGAATGTACCAAGGACGACATCCGGATCATCATTAGCGTCTTTAGCTGAGACGTGATGCACACATCCACATTCAATGGGAGCTGACTTGGCACTAATCATCTTGCGTGATGGCTTACCACAGCCAACAGACTTCTCAGACGAGGGTGGAGCATAGTTGGTTTGAGAATAGTCATGTGCATAGTGTATTGGCTCTCCGCATGTGAAACAAGTCCCTGAAGTAGGACGTGGACCCGCTTTGACAAGCGGTCTACCAATAGGCCTGGGTGGAGCATACTGCTGAACTGGGTGAGGCGCCACATAAGAGGGCCTCGGTGTATAACCGGGTGGAAGAGCGGAGTTCGGAACCCAAATCCGGCGCTTCTGCAAAGTAGAACCGGAGGAAGAACCCAAATCACGGGTGTGCTTACGAGACTCCTCGTAAGTGAGTTGAGCTGTCTCTACATTAATGGCCTTGTTCACAAGAGCCTAGAATGTATTGCAATGATGCAAGTGGAGATCACGACGCAACTTGGGGTTGAGACCCTTCCGGAACCTAGCATGCTTCTTGGCGTCTGTGGACACTTCTTCTATAGCATAGCGAGCAAGGTTCTCAAACTCTCTACTATAAGCATCAACAGCCATCTTATCCTAGGTGAAACTACAAAACTCTTCTCTCTTGCGGTCAATGAGAGCTAGAGGGATGTGATGCTCGCGAAAAGCCTCAGTGAAATCTCTCCAGGTGGTTATCTGGCCAGCTAGAAGCATACCTCATAGTTCTGCCACCAAAGCCTAGAAGGACCTTCCAGGTGATAAGCGGCATAGGTGACCTTTTCACCTTCACTACGTTCGCAGAACGCAGCTTGTGAGTGATACTACGAAGCCAGTCATCTGCATCGAGTGGTTCAATGGAATGATGGAAGGTAGGTGGTTTCAGACCAATGAAATCATAGATGGTCGCTGACTCTTTACACTGGGGTGCGGTGTTCTCCTTTATACGTGCTAACAAGCGGTTAGACTCACGCTTGTTCCTCTCCATCTCTAGCATGAACTCTTCCAATGAAGGCTGGTCGGGAGGATCCTCATCCCTACCATCTTCGTGGTTCCGACTACGAGCAACAGAACTTCGGTTAACCGACAACATCCTGAAGAACGAAACCAAGGAAAACAAGGATGGATTCAGCACCAACTATAGGATGCAGAAGGTAGCACAAGAAATTAGTATCTCTCAAACTCCTAGGACAATTCTGGCAGCATAACGGCAGTAAAATGCTCAAAATGAGACATTCTACAAAAGAAGGGGTAGCACCAAACTCAACATCATCACTCAAGGTTCTAAGATATTACTAAACAGGCTACACTGGAGGTACTCGAACTGGGATATGACTCAGATCAACCAATCCTTAGAGACTACGGAGTAGTAACACGTGATCCTGATAGAAGGAAGAGTAAGCCTAGTTCCTTAACCCCGTAGGAAAGATAGGATGACTCAGATCAGAAGGCATGAGGTATAAGGAGTAAAAAGAGCCTTACATTCCCTTCCACAATCAATTCCCCTATATAGCTAAAGAATTTCTAGACCCAACTTTGACCAGGTTGGCTTGGTAATCCTACAGGCAGTCAGGCTCTGATACCAAAGCTGTCGGGACCCCGATTCTAAGTCACACCGATCTAGCATGTAACACCTCATATCACTTTGCGGCCTCATGCACGGTATTCCCACGGGTGTCGCCTTACCATGGCCCGGGACTGTTTGCGCCTTTTGGCTCACGTATATGATAGTGTCGCTAGCATCCATATGACAGAGAACCCGGGCCGACATGACTAGTCATGAACCCAAGGTGGCACTAACTTACAGGGACAGGCATACATGAAACAACATCGAGCGTGTCGGTCAGCAGCGTGTGAATCCGGGCTGTAGCAACTGGGCTAACCGAACTCCGGGAACCCGGGCTGTAGCAGGCGAGGTAGGACTCCGGATGTCACCGCGTGACATTTCCCCGAAGGGACAGACACAAGAACGAAGTGAATCACATGCCGACCAGTCTAAGTGTTCCAGAGCAGTAGTGCTGGGCTAGCAGGACTCCGGTGAACAAGGCTGTAGCAGACTACCATGGCTCAATGGAAGCACTAGACTACATTTCCCCATAAGAGAGGCTACCAAGGATAAACAACTAGGTTGTCGGATCCCACACATAGCAATACACGTCACACGTACGCATAACATGCAAGTATGTGTTGTACAACATGGCATCACAACATAACTCAAACTCATATAGATAAAGGCCCAGAAGAGCCACATAGCATTAAATACAAACAAGGGTCACATGTCCCATCATTCAGAGCATACAAGCAACGGAAGCATTACATGTCTGAGTACAGACAACTACAAAATAAAAAAGGCTAAGAAGCCTGACTATCTACAAGTCCCTCCCAAGGGTACAAGATCGTAGCTGAGGTAACAACCTACTCGTCAAGGTCCAATTGGTACTACTAGTGAGACAGATGTCTCACCTGCAAAACATAAATAAAGCAAACGTGAGTACAAAGGTACTCAGCAAGACTTACATCAGATCCTATCATACATGATTTTGTATCAAGAAGGTAATGTGGGGTTTAGTTGCAGCAAGCCAGCTATGACCCAGTGGCTATCCTGTTCTACGACTACGAGAAACTTCTTTGAGGTGAGGCAGCGCACACGAGTCCACTAATCACCACATCAATACACTACTATGGATTCATCCACATCTCTCTACGAGAAGGCCATCCATAGCACTCACACTTGTCTTGAGCATTTTAGGGTATCCACTTTAAGTTGTCTATGTACCACGTAAGCATCCAAGAAGTCCATAACCGAGGACACGGCTATTCGAATAGATCATGATAACCCTGCAGGGGTGTACTTCTTCACACGCGCTCTCACCACTTATCACCATGTACACGTCATGTATCTCGGCAACCTTCAAGCGGAAGCCTGGCGAGGGTGTCGGCCACGACCTGACTAACCACACAAGACTCTAGTCCAGGTTTATCGCCTATTCGGGTTCCATCCGCAAGGAGATCCTGCGGGGTTTCACTCATGACCCCAAACGATGTGTACAGGGTTCCCGAGCCCACCATCGGGTGCCACTCGGTACACCGGGCCATGGTGCCTAGTATGTCCCAAGTCCACCCTGTCGGGTGCCACTCGGTAGAAAAATAGCACTACCTACAAACACCAGAAACTATTTGCAACTCCTGGACAGAGATCAATGCGGTTAATAAGTCGAGAGGGGCACTTAAGCATTTAACTCTAAGCAATAGCAAGCATGCATGGTAGGAACACAACATGGCTCAATCAACTCCTACACATGCTAGTGGGTTTTAACTATTTACTGTGGCAATGACAGGTCATGCAGAGGAATGGGTTCAACTACCGTAGCATAAAGTAGCAGTTGAATCGTTGTTATCCTAATGCAATAAATGAGAGAAGGAGCGAGAGAGTAGGATTGTATTGGAATGAGCAAGGTGGTTTGCTTGCCTGGTAGATCAACAGGGGGCACTGCTCCTCTGACAGGTACTCTGGATCGGTCCTCGGAGCAGGACCTATCGAGAAGGAACGGTTTCGAAATCAAACACAAGCATATGCAACAATATGATGCATGAACATGTCATGAGTATGTGATGTTGTTTGAGTTAATGCATCTAGCATTTATTTGCACGAAGTCCATTTGAACCAAAGTCTCAAATGCAACTCCAAAATAAGCCTTTATAAATGCCATTCATGTGTTTCCTCATATACAGCATGTATAAGTTGGTTTGTCATGCATGAAAATGGTACAGATGGATAGATTGAATTTTTCTGATAATTTTTCATATATAAATTATTTCAATCTGAGCTACGGTTGAATTTCTATGAATTTTTGAAGTTTAGCGAATTTTCTCGAATTTCCAAAATAGTAAAAATCCAGAAATCATTTATTGCGTCAGTCTTGCATCATGACTGCGTCAGTAGGTCAACGGTGCTGACCAGGTCAAACCTGACGTGTGGGGTCCACACGTCAGTGTCATAGGTTAAACAGGGGGTTATTCCTAATTTAACTAAAAGATTAAGGCGCGAGGGCCCACTGTCAGTGTTACTAATGGGGGGGATTAGTCCTAAACTAATCTCCTACCAGTGGGGCCCAACTGACAGGCCGGCGAGGTCGTCGCCGGCGACCTCTGGACGCGGCGGTGTCCGCGATTCAGGCCACGGGGGTGGCGGCTAAGGGCACCGGGGCGTAGCCCGGGCTCTCGCGCATCCAGCAGAGCAGGTAGGAGGAGCTGGGGTGGCCGGAGCTCGCCGGAGCGAAGCTCAGGGCGGCGGCCGGCGCGCGGGTTCGGGCGGCGCAGCGCTATGGTGCACGAGAAGACGAGGTGGCGGCGGCATTAGCTTGCTGCGGAGCTGCGGAGCACGTAGTCATGCTCGGGAACGAGCATTGCTAGCTCTTGTTACGGCGCGACAAGAACGGCGGCGGCCGGCTCTCGGCTCCGGTGGAAATGGTGGGTACACGGCGCAACAGAGCACGGGGAGAGAGGAGAGCGGCAGAGGAGCTCACAGTGAGTCAAACAGGGGGAGGGGGGTTCAGAGAGCTCGGGGAGGCACCGGAGGCTGCAAGTCAACGGCGACGATCTTCGGTGGCCGACGAGGGGAACGGCGGTGCTTGCGGCATCCAGGGGCTTCCGGCGTTGGGCGGCTCGGTGAGGAGGAAGAGAGGGACGAGGTGGAGCTC